>NC_053416.1:24189794-24489794 GCF_016859285.1 Xiphias gladius | reverse complement strand
CCACAGAGCCAAACTCTTTTCGTAGCTTAACACAACTGAATATAATGCTAAGAAATTCTGATTTCATGTCATAGTTAGGGTTGGGTAATTCAATTCTAGATTTTTCAGTATCCTCAAAAATTGTCAGCAGCACCAAGTATTGTGCTGTGTATTCACACAAACTGTCAACTACAAGAGCAGGCATCCAGTACCTGTCAGATTCGTAAAGTTTATTTATTGTTTGCTCTTTGAGATAGTTCCTGATTTAGTTGAAAATTTTGCCAATTTTACATAATTCTTTTCAGGCTAAGTTCTTGTACGACTGCTTGTGTTTAGATAACATTTTTTTTGTTTGCGGATTCCTTTGTTAAGTAGTAAAAGGGTTTTCATGGAAACAAATGATTATATTTCTCAAAGTAAGGTTGTTTAGGTATGAGTACAGAATTTCAGGTCTCATATCAGCACTAGAATCAAAAAATGATAATCCTGGTCCGGATATACAGACTACTTTAATGCAGATGCTATCATATCGGCACCGAACCTCATGACTTTCTGATTATGTCTGACACCCTCAAAAATCTTGTAGCCGTGCATAGTATCTGTATATCAGCATTATAGCATTGGTTGTCTATATTGTGCATCCAAACATGTTTGACATGAACAGTGGCATTTTGACACTTGTGAGCAACAGAGAAGAAAAATGGGTCTTGAGAAGAACATGTTTTTCCAGGACACAAACAAGGAGAGATGAATGAGCAACAGGAGCGTCCTGAGGTTGCATGAGAATGCCTCTGCACTTTTGATGACTGCGTTATACTAGGTGGGAAAACCAACTGGATTCCCCCTTGGGAACTTACAAGATAATTACATTCAGACAACTTAGTCAAGCTACAGCTATACCAAGCCATGAAAGTGTGTGTGTTTGCCTTACAAAATGTATGTCAACATCGCAACAGCATATATAATCATGACAATGAATTTTGCATAGGCTTTTTTGACTAAGAAGCGTTTTCATTCATCTGGGACAGCAATGACCATTACCCCTCTTTGGATAGAAAATTAAGCTTCTAGAAAACTAAGAATCTCCTTAGATATGCTTTTTTTTTAAAAAGTATGCAGAATGGTGCAGTAAAAATGAATCTTACACTCACCATTGGAAACTGTAGTTGTTCCAACAATACAGTGATCAATGCATGATTTAAAATCATATTTTAAGACCCCAAGGAGAGTCAGATGTGCTGTATTTACATACAGCCAACAAGGTTTTGAAGTTGGTATATTTGAATATTACCTTTTATATTGAGTGTCATATTTTGGGTGTTGCCGTTCGGATGTTTAAGTTTTTATGTACATATCCACTGAGCATCATTATGGAAACTGAGCAGAACAGATGTGAATCCTCACAGAGATGCACATGAAGCGCATAAAGAGACTTACTACAAAGATTGTATCTTTTGCTGTCGCCTCTCCGTCTGATTTGCAAAAAGGATGGGGGTTTCCATTCGTGCCATGATTGCTTGTGGATGATTGAAAAAGGCAAGGCATGTAGAGACATGCTGATTGTGTTTGCCATCTCTAAAGCTTTAACTGTGCGGCCCTTCCAATACCTTAATCCAGTTTATCCCTCTGAGGCAGAAACAGCAAGCTCACTCATAGTCAATCTCTTGATTGTTCAGTGACCTTGAGCAAGCAAATAATAAGAGTGCTCAGTTAGCGCAGACCATTGTTTGGCAGAGCCATATCAAAGAGATGGACACCTGAGGAGAAAAATGACTCCCTCATTAAAACTAAAACCTGCAGATTAAATCAGAGAGGAGCAGAGAGGAGGCAAAAAGGAGCAGGATCCTGCGTTGCAGTGCCTTCAGAAGGCAAGATGGATGTAGAAGGATGAAAAACAAAGCATAGCAAATTATTATTGTAAAACAGGAACATATTAATATATTAGCCTGTTAATTAGTGTTGAGTCTTGCACAGTTTGTAAATTATAGCCGTGCTTGCAGCAGGGCACAAGAATAAGTAATTTCTGTCTGTTGGTTGGTCGGTCAGTTCACCACTTTGGTCCAGGCTTAAATACTGTATCTTAACAACTATTGGATAGATTGCCATGAAATCTGTACAGACAATCATGGTCATCAGGGAGAAATCGTAATCACTTTGGCAGGGTTTTTCCTGTTACCATCCTGATCATGTGCAGACACGTCCAAGTGTACCATGCATTCAACTGGCTCTAGAAACCACTTTTTACAAGCAACATATTTTAATAATTTTAGGAGTGCTAGTGAATCCTGAGGAATTTCCAAAAGGACAATAATAAACAATAACAATTTAGGAGATGTTCCTTGGGCATTTTCACAATTTCATGACATTTTAAAGACTACATTAAATGATTAGTTGAAAAAAAAAATCAACAGATCAATCAATAATGAAAATATTTTTTTCTTTAAGCCCTGCAACAAAGCTTTGCTGTCTTTGTCTCACAGTTACAAATTAACTGTTCGTGTCTCTAGGATATTTTAAATATGTACCAGATTAATATTTTCCAGCTGATATTTGGCTGAATGAGAAATTTTTAAATGTTTTTTTCAAATTGTATTTTGTTTATGCTTTTGTCATTTCTTCCAAAATTATGTCTTATTTTTTTACATTGAGAAAAGACAAACAATACCCCAATTCTGACCCTGATCTTCTCCATCGCTGGTCCCTACCACTTCTTGTGGTTGTGAACTACTGTCAGAACAGGGATGCAGGGAGTCAGTCAGATCTGGGGGTGCTGAGAGAAAGTCAATCCATATAATGACATCATACTAAATGTTGCGTGACATTCTTGGTTTTTGCATTAATTCGAATTGCAGGGACCATTTACATTTAATAGTTATTAACAACATTTTAAACCGATTTAGATGGTTTTACACTGCAACAGACAGCAAACTTAAACAGCAAAATACTGTAGGTTGAAGCAGCCACAGCATCTACATAGTCAACATCATGGAACTAATGCATGACAACTGCAAGGAGAAGAAGATGGAGTGAGGCAGTCTATGGATGTGGGTGAGGGATGTGACCCATAACCAGGTTATTATAGCTTAAAATAATCCAGGACAGTGAGGAAAGAGCCAATTCATACATGAAATTGGTGTATACGTGGATCTCCCAATGCGCATTCACCCCGCAGAGGTTCATAGACAGCTGTCACTATTTATCACACTGTTAAAAGAGACTCCAGTCTGGAGTGTTGTTCATACACTTCACTGATAAACTGAGAATTATACAGAGTTACAATCATACAATATGATGGACTTGTACCCCATTGAACTAAACAGACAGGATAATTTATATGATTTTAGCCAATGAAACTCACACAAGGCAGAAAGCCTAAACAATTATATAATTGTACAATGCACACCAAAAGACATGAAAATTGTGAAACGCGGCTTGGCATACCCATAATATAGGTTTACCCAATGCGCAAATCAAAAGAAGTCATCTCCAACTCAGTTATCAAAATTACATTAACAATACACGCATCTAATAATTTGACCTCTTACAACTGCTGAATTAATAGGTAATGGTAAATGTTTTGAACAGCAGATAGTCAACAGCCAACTTAAACTACTTAGTAAAAATTGTAAATGTCAGAGCAACCACAGCAATTACACAGAGGAGAGGACTGAGATATGGAGAGAAAGGGAGAGAGAGCAGATGGAGTGCCAGACTACAACAGCCCAGTTCAACATAAGTGACAGATATGGCAACCGCTGACACAGGCCAAGCCAGGTCAAACCAATCATTAAACCAGGTTACAGTCATTAAAGACCTAAAGCAATGGGTATACAGCCCTACTCTGCAAACCCCTTTGCTGTTTTTCAAGATTCTGTTACAAATCACAACCAGAGACTAAATATTATACAAACATACTGCACGGCAGCAGAAGTATATAGAAAAGGACACACAGTGTCATAGATGCTAAAAAACAGTATCTTACCTTAGGAAAACATTGGCACGCCAAAGGTGGACTTCCACTCTGGAGTGGTGCAGATAAACTCCCTCATGAGGTCCTGAATATTAATATCATCCAAAATGTCTCTGTGGACATCTAGTAATGCCATATGAGTTCATCTCTTCTTAGTGACAGTGTTACGGAGCCAAGTTTGCAGACGATGAAATGCAGAGAAAGATCTCTTGGAGGAAGCAGTAGAAGGGTAAACACAACTACAACTGGAGCAGCTTTTCCACCTCCTTGATGAGTTTCCGTGTGAAAGTTTGACATATGAAGTCCAGGTTCCTGGACTGTGTGGAGTGTTTCTTGTTTGGAGAAGTCGCCCAGCATCCTCAGTTTCAGGTGTAGAGAAGCTCTGTCCATCTTAGTGGGAAGCTGAAGTGAAGTCAGGTCGGCCTCTGCAAACACTGTCTGCTTTTCGGAATCCAGGAGAATTTGCTCCCTCTTTTTGGCAAGTATCCCAGCTTGATCGAATCTGCGTTCAGTTTCTGATCTCACTAGATCGAGTGCTTCTTAATATTCATGTTGCCAAGGTGATTCAACCTTTACTGACGCATCATCCTCCACCGCTGTCATGCTACGAAAACGAGAGATCCTGCAAGAGTTTGGTGGCAACCTCAGGTTGTTTGCTGATGTACATGCCTTTGTTTTAGCCAAAATGTCCTCCAAAGCTATCTCCTCTCTTAGTGTGTGTATGCTTTGAGCATATGTATGCACTGGAACGCACTAGAAACGTTTGCTTGTGCACTCTGCAGACATCTTGCTATGACCTCGCAAGGCCCAAAGACTGCCTCACAACAGAGAAGCCCAAAGACAGTTCTCCCCTTCATAGCTTGCTTGTAAAGCTCTGCTACTTTTGCCCATATCTAACCCAAGAACACCTGGATCCTGCTGGAGTGTACGCAGGGTCTCCAAAAGTAGGCCATAGACATGGCATATCCTTGATATTGCTTTTGTTCTAACACACCACCTCTTGGGACACAATCCAAGAATGTCGGAGGGTCCAGGAAGGTTCAGTTTCAAGAAGATATCCTTGATGCAGTGAAAGAATGTTTCTGATGTGTCAAGTGCATTACAAAATCCCAAAAATGCACCTGATGAGAAAGGTTTGAATCCATATAGTGCAAATGACAAGAGAACTGCTCAGATGACCCAAAGTCTGTTGCTCTGTCAGCAGTGAGCCCATAGTAATGAGAGTCAGTTGCCCCAGCAACTATCATGCACCTGATAGCATGTGCAACGCATTCAATTACTTCATTCTGCACTGCGTCTGACAGCAAATTGTCTCTCCTGAGCAGCCTCTTGTGAGCTGCCGGTAGTGAATATGTGCGCTCAAGCACAAATTACCATAATAGTCTGTCACAATGAAACTGGCCTCCTAGAAGTAGCCCTTCAAAATTAAAAATTTGATTGACCTGAAAGCCAGCTCAAGAACCATCCCGGCAGTGTTTTGATCTTTCGTCACAATATCTGACAGCAGAGCACTGACTGGTGTGCTCGTTAAAGCAGCTATCTTGTTCAGAGCCTCAAGATGAAACATGATTTTTCAAGCTATCTAAATTTCTCCAATGCCGTTCACCAATTTTAAAAACCTCCTTTCACAAGTGTGGCGTCAGCTCTTCCTGCTCTGTCTGTATAGTAATTACCTTCTTTGCTAAACATAGCAACATGTGAAGCCCAAGGCTTTATGCCTCTATCTCGGATAATGAAGCCATTTCCATCGTTGAAACCAACCTGAGTTTAATGATCTTGAAAACCCTTCTGTCGCAAAACACGTGGATGGAAGGTTCAAATCCTTAGGCTTAATAAGGCTCCATGTTCTGTTGGTTCTGTGACCACGGCGGCGGGTTTAGCTGAAGGGCTAATGTTTAGCTGGGCAAGCCAGCTGGATATTCTCGCGGCTGGGGCCGCTGCTGGTGTGATCAGGGATGGACACCGAAGTGGTTGAAGGAGAATCCTCAACGCCCGTCCTCAAAATTTTTGCTTTTTTAGGATTTTTGAAAAACTCCAAAATTTTCTTTTGTGACATTTTGAATGTACATGCGAATAACGTACATCTGTGGGTGCAGCATTGCAAACAGCAAAGACAAATGTGATTGGTTAATACATATTTTGAAAAAAAGTAAATCAAACATAAATAATAAAATCTCCATCATCTCTGCTGAGTCTTACACTAAACCCAAAATATCCCAGTATAAATATTTTTTTATATATTTACATTTAAATTTGATATATATGTATATGTATATGTATCTATATTGGGCCAGTGAGCCCAGTCCCAGAAGACGCACAAAGCACGCTCTGCGAATCCCGAATGACACAAACAGACTGACAGGGATGGTGAAAACGTAATGGATTTTTTGATGGTCCACTGGCTCACTGATGTGGCAGTCCACCGGGATTTCTCCCAGTGACCCTGATGGCCAGTCTGACTATGGATGATTTCTGTGCTGTTTCACCTGCCCTCATGATTCTCCTCCTCGTGTAATTGCCTTGTAAGGAAATAGCTGATTCTACAAGCCATATCTGCGAAACTGAAAACATTACACTGAGGGGATGTAGTGTTCATTTAGGAAACTTTTTTAGAAACTGGATGTGCTGTGCAAATTACCTGTTTGAACAGCCACATAATATCATGGCATCGCTGCTTGACACATTCTTGCTGCAGGGAAAAAAACAGACATTCTTTGAAGGAAATTCCTTGCGGAAAATTGCAGCTCTTTTCTTCCTCTTTGGCAGTTTTGGCAGTGCCTCTCCTGGTGCACTGTGCTGATTACAATACAGCACCACCAGCGCTGATGCCACAATTGCAGTTACAAATGACAGAAATCCACGAAGTGCAAGGCTTGTTAGAAAATAGTGTTTTTCATGAAGACAACTGACAGAGTTTTGTCGAGAGCTGAAGGTGGCACAAAAATTTGATGGAGGCGGCTGCCCCGTAATTCTCAATGCAGGGAAAACCCTGACTTTAGTGTTCCACTGACTTCTCCTCTAGTGCTACCATGAGTTTGACATTTGCAGTTTTGAGACATCTCAGCAACTCTTGCCATGAAAGTTTGAACATAAAGTCATGTCACCCTCAGGATGAAATGTATTGGTTATCCCCTTACTTTTTGTCTAGTGCCATCTCGTGGTCAAATCTTCAATTTGTATTTATGGCTAAATAGCTAAACTTAGCCTCAGCATTACTTTGTGTTTAGTGCTAATCAGCAAATTTTAGTATGCTAACAGGCTAAA
The DNA here is from genome assembly GCF_016859285.1 of Xiphias gladius. NCBI lineage: Eukaryota > Metazoa > Chordata > Actinopteri > Istiophoriformes > Xiphiidae > Xiphias > Xiphias gladius. The sequence continues at coordinate 24,482,581 of NC_053416.1, read as the reverse complement.
CTAAAATTGTGAAGATGGTAAACCTACTAAGCATCAGCATGTTAACATTGTGATTGCTAACATTAGCATTTATATGAAAGCACTGCTCTTTGAGATGAATGCCTAACACTCACTAGTATGGCTGTAGACTCGCTGTAGACTTGAAGCTGTCAGTACGCGCGAAAATCAGCATAGCGCAAATCATAAAATCAAGTGTTTTTTAGTAGGTAGGCTTTACTGCACTGATGCTCTGTTAACCTGACTCTGAACAAAGAGCTACTTGTACAGTGAATGCATAAAAACACAGCTTGATTCACAGAGAATATTGAATTCATTGATTATAGTTACTCTATTTACTCTCCACGGCAAAGTCAGGGAGTGATGAAGTACTAGGAACAGCTAGTAAATGTGGTCTATATGAGAGGAATGCTTGTTCAGTTCTTAAACAAAATGATAAGAAAATCAAAATGCATTCCTTCTTCAATGACTCATTCTCTGTCAAAGGAGAGCTCTTGGAATATTTAATAAGCCAGTGAAAAGTGGAAAGATGGGGGAGCCATCTGCATGAAGAACTTGCCAAAGCTGGTTTAGCTTTACGGAGGCACATTCTGCCCACACACAAAATGCCAAAGCAAGTTGTAGCAGAGAGGCCCAAATGAGTTGTTGGCATGGTAAATAGGTAGGAGCATAAAATGCAGTGTTACTGCAAAGTATTTCATCTCCTAAGTTTATTGCTCTGCATTCGAATAGGAGTTTTGGGATTTTCTTTTTTGGTGAACAAATACTATACACTGTGAGAGTAACTATCGATGCAACATACCATTTTAACATAAGCTGATGTATTTAAAATAAAATCATAGAATAAAAAATGATAAGCAAAGGTGTGCTTTGAGTTTTTGAATTATTGCCCGTCAGTTAATTTAGAGTCCTTTTGATGCACCTAAATCTGTTCTCAGATATATTTGACTTTAACACAATGTATTTGCTAGGTGAAGTACTGCTGAGGGATCATTATTCTACAATTAGTTCACAGCTTTAAAAGCATGCCCCTCAACTATTCATTCTCTCTTGTTGTTACAGGCTTCACTGCCTCTCTGTCTTCCTGCTGCGACCAGTCTGACGCCCCTGAAGGGGAGAGGGATGGACAGACACAACCCCGAAGAGACTACGCCTCGCCAAACATTCAATCAGTGAACATGCTGGCTTCTGCACACAGTGTGTGTGCCACTGGAGCTATGACAGAAATGTGCTTTGCCTCTGGAAATCAGTGTGGTAACACCACCAAACAAAAATGACCATCACGTTAAAGGAATAGTTCAACATTTTGGGAAATATGCTTACTCACTTTCATGTCGAGAGTTTGATGAGATTGATACCACCCTCGTGTCTGTGCAGCCAATATGAGGCTACAGCCAGCAGCTAGTTAGCTTAGCTTAGCATTAAGGTTTGAAATGGGGGGAAAGCCTGGCTCTGTTCAAGCCTGGTACATGTTATCTTGCTTGTTTAATCCCAAGGGTATAGTTTTGGGTTTAGAGGTGAGGGGGACACAATGAAATCAGAGTTTTTTTAACAAAAACAAAAAAGTATATACAAGTAATATTAATTATTTTCTTCAGCTATTTACATTTATATAATCAAGACAATAATGAATTATAATTAAACTTTCCATAATAATGTTATTATACCAAGAAAAGTTACAGAAATTGCTAAATTATAATGCACTAACCCAATAATCACCTATAATTCCCTTGACAGATAAGCCCTTTTTAATAAATATTGTTATGTTATGTTTAAAAATTAAAATTTTCAATAGTGAACCTTCAAACTTGATAAGTAATGTTTTATTTCTATCATTACCACAAAGCACTTTGCCTTTTACTGCATTATCTTATTTTGATGATCAGTTCTAGCATCATTTTCTGTAAATAAAAACAGCTTAATTACTTTTTTAACATGAAAGTGCAAAGGAATTGAGGGACTTTTTTCAAATTATTTGTTTACATGCAATATCATCATCAGAGGGATTGATTAGATGCCTGGACTGATTAAGATCAAATTCATATATAAAGAGTTTCTTTTAAGTAATTGGTGTGTTTGAGGTGTGATTTAAATATGACAAATTAAAATCCGTGTCACATAAAATTATTGATGGTTGTGATATTGTATATGTGTTGTATTGGTGTATGAGCTGATGGATTATTCTGTTTTGCTTGTCAGGGTGAAGCACTGTGTAACCACTAGTGCCCTAGATGCATATCTAATATGCACACCCAATTCCTGACTATTTGTCTAAAAATACCTTTCTAGTTTGATATATTATGTCAGTCATTTTAAAATCAATCATCTCAGCTTGTGAGCCACCCTCACATGAAAATGCTTGTCAAATAAATTATTCAAAGATTAGGGATTGTGTGAAATGACAAATTCTGTTTTATTTATGGTTCAAAAAATATAATTTTTACAGTCTTTGATTTTGGCATTGATGCTTCACGTTGCAATTATTCTTTAAACATACCTCTCTTGCTTTTGGCAAATCTCTGAGTTAGGGTAACAGTTCTCTTGTAGGGTGTACTGAATATATTGGCAGGTCAATAATTCATTCAACATCCAGCAGGAAGTCAGCCAGCTAAAACTGTGACCACTGCTGTGTTTTGTGTCACAGGTTCTTCCATCTGAGCTAATTCTACTTTCTGGTTCCTTTAAAAAGGTAAACCAAACGAAAGCAAATTGGGATAAGTAGAATTAAACATGAAGAATATTTCATGTGCTCATTGTCATTGAGAAATGAAACAACATGGGCATTTAGAGAAGGGCTGTTTTTAAATGTGCAATATTAGCATTTCTCAAGGTGATTATTACAATCAGCTTAGACCTCTCCCAAAGTAGAAATGGTATCCATGAGAAACAACATAGCTGTTTTCTACTTTATGATTTGCATTGGTGTATAGTGAGGAAACCTTTACATTCTCATATATTTCATTCATGTTTACAGTGAGAGTCTTCCTTTGCTTGTTTCAAATACCACATTAATCAGCCATAGAAACAAATCTATATATAATTTATTGAAGTGCTGTTTGAAAGTTCTGGCTGCTGTGGAAACTACATATATTATGTTCAAAGCTGGAGCTCAACCCACACATTGATATTCATGCTTGCTAACTGTTCTTGTATAGAGAATTGGCAATTGGTACTAAAAGAATCAGTTTAAAAAAAACATGCATGAAGAATTTTTGATGCAAAAGGAGAAAGATCTGATGAAAGTACACGAAGAAGGTAGAGGGAAATATGGATGTGCAATGTTTTGGCTGGATAGAGTTTTCAGTTCAGGCTTGGAGATAGGGGAGAGAGTGTGTATTCCTGTCAGGGGTGGGGAGGTCATTGCACCACTGGAAACACAGGGACAAGAGAGCTGAGGTTTTGAATTCAAAATGAGGAGCTGGAGAGCTGGTGAGAAGGGGATGAAATGGAAGAATTTAGTGTGGATGAAAATGAGACAGGCCTTCTATATGAGTTGTAGAGGCTGGAGAAATGTCTGCTGGGAGCCCAGCCAGGAGGGAGTTGTAGTAGTACAGACAGAAAGCAATGACTAGAATTTGGACAACAAGAAAAGAGGTAGGGGAGTTGATGGTTACATTGTGTGAGAATTTATGTCAAGATTCTTGGTAGTATGAGTGGTGGATTGTGTCTTGTTGTCAGTGAGACCAAGGTCTTCCACAAAAGGTAGGATTTACAGAAGAAGGAAGAAAAATGTTGAGATTTTTTATTATGATTATATATGAGATCATTAGATGATTAATACTGAAGCATCAGTGTGTAGCAGCATGTTACTGTTGTAGCTGCTGGAGGTGGAGTTAGTTTGAACTTTACAGTTTAATATACAGGGACATGAGATAAATCTGAGGGGTCTTGAGATGATTCATGGGAGAGGAAAGAACAAAAAACGCTCTGATACATAAACCTGTTTTGAGTTTTTGGACTTTTGTCTAATCTTTGATTCTCTGTGAGATATTGGATTATTTGCCAATGGAGGCTACTGCTGGCACCAGGACCAGGTGCTCAAGGCACTTGAAGAAGTGGTAAGAACGGCATTACAATCCAGCAAACACAATCCTAGGAAGAAGTCCATCACTTTTCTTAAACCTGGAGAGAAGCCCTACCAACGATAGACTCCAAGATCGTGCCTGCTTTCCACAGCACCAGACCGGCAGCTGAGAGTTGACCTTGGAAGACAACTCAAATTCTCTGGTCATATCGCACAAAAAACACTCTGCCCAGACCTGGTCATCTTTTCTGATTCCACCAAGCATGTGTTCTTGAGGGAGCTGACAGTGCCCTGGGAGGAGCACATAGAGGAGGCCCATGAGAGGAAGCTTGCCAAATACCAGGAGCTTGTGGAGCTGTGCAGAAGCCAAGGCTGGCAGGCTTGCCATATCCAATTGAAGTGGGTATGGCAGGCTTGCCATACCCAATTGAAGTGGGCTGCTGGGGTTTTGCAGGGTGGTCTGACAGGAGCTGCAAAAGAGGGGGACCATACGTTCCATCACGCAGAAAAAGCCACTAGGCGGCTTTGGATAAAGAGGGCAGACTTGTGGCTTGTTGCTGCTGGGATGCAAGCCGGGACTTGATTAACTCCAGCTGGGTCTCCCCCTGTGAGGGGGTCTGATGTTGAAAGACCCGAAAACCCCTTATGACCCCAGGAACATCACTGAGGATGCATCCCAGGAAATCTGAGAGTTGTATCTTGCAACCAGAGGGACAAATCAGTATTTGGTGGAGCTGTTAACAACTCATAGACATCTGAAATGTGAACTGCTTTTATTAATATGTCATGGACCAAAAAAAACACTGGTTTCATCTTTGTTTGTTACATTATCCATTGTGCAAAATATTCATCTTAAAAGTAACTAGTAACTACAGCTGTCAAATAAATGTAGTGGAGCAGAAAATACAATATTTCCCCCTGAAATGTAGTGGAGTGTAAGTATAAAGTAGCATAAAATGGAAATACCCAAGCAAAGTACAAGTACCTAAAAATTTTACTTAATGACAGCACTTGAATAAATGTACTTAGTTACTTTCCACCACTGCCTGCCAGCATTAACAATGGTAGAGAAACTTGTGGGATGTGATAGCAGAGTCGAGGAGCAGCAGTGGGACTGCAGCGCTGGGGATGTAAGTAACAGTGAGGGGTCTCCACCAATTCTTTGGTGAGCAGACATGGCAAATACAATTTGAGGTTCATAGAGTTCAAAGCATTTGAAAAAATTCTGTAGAGGTAATCTCTGCAACCCAGACCTCTCACACAATGGACAGATGTCTATTGATTTTTTTCAAATGACATTTACTCCAGACCTGCATGAACCTGATGAAGTGGAGGTCTGGCTATGAAACATTAAAGTAAAGTAAGATCAACCAATCAATAAATCAACTGATTCATCTATTACTAATGTTACCACTAACCTGCGCTACAACTCCTTAAGCAAGTCAGCAAGCACTGTGTCTTCTTGTGGCTTTTTATCTGCAGGACGGAGGTCAGACAGCACCTGCAAGCTACAGAGACTTTCTACATTTTCAATGAGCAAATTATCAATGGTTTCAAAAGAATCGTTTAGTATAATGATAACAAAACTGATAACAGATTAGGTGTTGTGTGTTGGATGTAGTGCAATTATTCAGTGCACAATAAAGTTAGCCAAGACGCAATGATAATATCTGATAAGTAAGCTAACGATAAAAGTGCCATTAGGTGTACTGTCCCCCAAAAACTTAAGCCATTTAGCTTCAGTCATGGGGTCCTTGGGCATTTTTTGCAAAGACTGTTTTAGAGCACCCTCTAACAGAACAAGGGAATCTGCTTTTCCCCCCATATCCTCTACCTTGCTATTGAAGGTGATACTGCTGCACGAAAACTTGACTGGGCTCCTCAGAGGTATGTCTTTTGGAAATTAAGTCATAAAATTAAAAAAATAATAAACAGATACATAAGTGGTACATTCTTCAGATTTTGGACAGAATTTTGAAAAGCAGGAGGAGGAGCTCCAGGTAACCTTTATGCTGATTTTACGTCGACTCATACTGAGGGGGAGTTGATAGTGCAAGTTGATGGAAAAGGAGCTGATTAGCAGCGAGAGTCTGAAGGGCTGGAAGGGTTCAGGAGAGGACCTGCTGCCCATGATGGAGCAAAAAGATTTCTAGACCTCAAATTAGAAGACAAACACTTATAATTTAGAATCAGTGGGGTCAGACGAGGATGTCAGGAGGGAGCAGAAGTAAGTGGGGAGGGGTTTGTTGGGTGGAAGAACCTATGATGTACAATAGATGTGCGAGAGATTTTGATCAGAGCGGAATGCATGGGTGTAGAGAGAGAACCTGATAAGATAGAGGCTAGTTTCCACTGACGAGATGTGATTTCAGTGAATTGTTTCGGTTGAATTTTCAGCCAAAACAGATGCAAAAAAGAGGGGAAACTGAAAATGCAAGACAAATTCATACAAAGCAGACCTATGCCCCTTTCTGTCAGCAGCAAGGAGGATTTTAGAATTAATTTTGCAGGGTTTTCAGACAGCCAAGCTGTAGGAGGAAATCATGACAGTGAAGGTCAAGAGAAAAACATTGGACAGCTGCTGAAGGAATAGTACACACTGAAGACTGCAGATTCTGCTAACCAGTGTTAGTGTGAAGTGAAACCAAATTACAAGGGTTAGCTGAGGTAGGAATATGGAGGATGATATATGTAATATTAATAGAGTTAAACAAGGATGGAAAATGAAAGAATTCAACTTCTTTGCGCTGATGATAAGATAAGCAAAGACGTACCACGTTTGGGATAAGCAACTAAGTGGACAAGAGGGATCATAGAGGACAATACTGTATGGAGAGGCAGGGTATGCTATAGTTACTGTAGGTATGTAATGTTATTTATTGTGTCATCAACAAACAACTTTTTACATCAAACATTACATAATAAACAAGTCTGTCTTCTGTCTCAAATTCACCAAATAAAATTTGTTACCAAAAAAAGCTGCCCTTCATAAAACACAACTCAAGTTTTATAATCAAACATCTAGAGGAACTCATCAGAAATGAGCATCAGAAACGTGTAGCCCTGAAATCATCATTTAATCAACAGTAAAACATGGGGAGACTTCAGCCTCAATCTTATGAAAATCACATAACAAAGTTTTTCTCTTTAGTGAGACCAGTAAACAGCTTTATTATTTCTCATGGACACCATTGAAGCCATATACACTGCGGGACAGGCCCAAGCTTTTGTAATAATTGTGTTGAGGCATTCTAATAGAAACCCAGCTTGTACCTGAACATATCAGTCCACACACAGATCTTCTGTGTGCAAGATTCTGCTTCACATAAGACTCCACACCATAGATGGTCATTTTTTGTGATTTCTACAAAACATCAACAGACCTGTTAAATAAATGAATCATATAAAATAAAGATTTCATATCCACAAGTCTGTTACATTTATGTTCCCATCCCATATCACCATCACTGGCCACAACTGCCAGAAGCTGCCAGAAACTCAAAGAAACAATTGAATTTCACAGTTATTAATTGTGTTACAATACGTATGTCGACAGGACCCCAAAATGCCAGAAGCATAATGTGAAACAGGACACACCAAAGACTTCAAGAGTTAAAAACAGAATTCCAGGTCCTTCCAGCGTTTCCCTTTGCTCAGCACTGATCACAATACTCAGCCTGCTGAATAGTTAAAATACTGATATCCTCTTTTTTAACTCATTATGTGTGTATGCACTATTTATCCTGTATTTTTTAGGGAGAGCTGATTAAAAATGTTTGCATTTTTTAAAAATATCCCTGCTTCCCAGCAAGTCTGTGTCTCAAGTGTAGGAAACTGGACCAGGGACTCCATGATCATAAGGCAGTTATAGTTTTAGTTTACCGCTGCTCTCTAATTGAGAAAGAAGAAGAATTACAATACTGTAGGAGAGACGAGCAGAAACATAGGATTTAGGAAAAACACTGTGCTGCATACAGACAGCAGCAAGTGTTTCTGTCTTGTCTGAGGTTATCAACGTGTGGGAGGCAGCACAGAAAAGCAGAGACGACAGAGATGGGCTCTGGTGTCTGGACTGTTGACTGACAGCTCCAGCATCCTGTCTCTACAATGGTCTGAGTGCAAGCTGGCCTGAAGGGTTGAACAAACTGAAATTGACTACATTGTTGGGGACAGATGGCCCCCGTCCTCTGAAAAAGCAAGGCTGGGGTGAGAGGAGAGATAGATGAGGATACTGTGAAGGGAAGAGTAATAAAAGCAAATAGGCAGACTGGTGTGGATTTACTCTGTCCTTCCTCAGCGGACTCCTGTGGATAAACTGCTGTGTTTTTGTGCAGCTGTTTGTGCAAAGAGGGCATCTTAGACAAGGCTAAAACTCTACAATATAACCACAAGAGAAAAAAAGCTGAGAAAAAAGTGATATTAATGCTGACGAGAATAATAACAGGAGTGTTAAGCTCAGGTCAGGAGGCAGTGTCACTCGTTGTAAACTGGATGTGAAACAAACCTGCAACAAGGCACCTGTCAACTGAGGGAAACAGCAAGGTAACAGCTAACTCCCACAAGGCAACATACCAAGCCCAGACAGCACACAATAGTTTTAAGGCAAGGGAATTTCATTTATATAGCACATTTCTTTAGAAGAAAATTCACTGTACTTTACATTAACGTGCAGACAGCAACGAGTGATGTGAGAATATGTTAGGAAAAAATAGGACATTACATTGCATTGACTTCTATTCATTGTGGACAACAAGCCAAACGCTAACCTTAGCCAGGGCCGCAGAAATTACATTTTGCCTCGTTAGGACTAAGCTTTGGTCCCCATGAGGACTACTGGTCCCAACAAGGTCAGTATTCATACAGGAAAAGGTCCCAAAGAAGTAAGAAAAACGCGTACACACACACACACTTAGACTATGGTTTAGCTCTAACTAACTGTCCGACTCCAGATAATGTTCTAAATTCATCTCTTTCACAATGTTGTCTAGTTATTCATTATCTTAACTACTAAATTGCTATGAATTCTGGGTAGATTAAGACTTTTTTCAAACTAAAAAACACATCTGACCACCTACAACTTCAAACAACTCAGCTCTGTTCTCTCCGGTAGAAATGTTTTGCCTTGTGGAAAAATTCAACAGTTATAGGACATGTTATTGGGTGAATCCAGGAAAGAGTGTAACAATACAAAACACTTCCAGCAGAATAAAGTCCCAGTGCATTGCAGACCTGTAGCAGAGCTGAGCTGCTGTGGCTTCTTAATGGGGCAGGACTCTGTGGCAGTACTTCTGCTAACTCATCAGTCAGGTCAGACAAAAGAAAATGGCTGCTGTATATCTCTAACAGGTTACGGTGCTCTCTAAGATCTCTGCCTTTTCATTACTCACTCCACAACATTGTCAGCGAGCCACAGATTATGAGCCATGCTTTCCTCTTTTTCTGTCATTTGGGGGTCACTGGTCAGCAGGTGTCACTAATTTGTTACCATGGAAATACTGGTCAGCAGGTGTCACTTATTTTGCTGCCGTGGAAACATGGCTCTGAGTTCTGAGTTTGCCAACAATTCCTCCGAATTAAATGGGCAAAGATGACTTATCCTCCAGACAGTGATTCTCCTGTCTCCGTTTTTTCAAACCTGCTACAAGTATCTAGTGGTATAGTTTTGTCTTTATTCAGCTGTAAAAACTTTCCTGATATTCAGCATTTTACCAGTTTATAGAACTAAGATCTTCTGTTATGAATGGACTGGTTTTCCCTTCCTCATGTGTCTGTCTGCCCTCACGTTGGTGGCTCTCCCTGTCCGTGTATTGACTTGTCTTTGTGTTGTCTCCCTTTAAGGAGCTGAGTGTGGCTACGTGGGTCCCTCTCCCACCAACGCACCTGCACAGCGCTTCATCGACTCCCTCATCTACAGCTGTATATGAACCTGGCTCAACTCTCCAATCTTCGCCACATCGTTCAGTTACCACTGTCGTACAGATGCTAAGTCCAACCTCAGTATCGTGCTCCTTGTGTGTCTTTCTTGTGATCTCCTCTAACTTCTAGTTTCCATGTGCTCAGGTATCAACATGCAGCCAGCACTCATTTCCAGTCATGCTCAGCTCCTTCCCCGTTGCCAGTCATCTTCTGAACCATCGCACCTGCTCCTGCCCAGTTCCTGCATCCGGCACATCGTCAATACCTGTTCTCTCTGTGGATTACGGCCAAGACTCCCTCACCTGATCAGCTCACCCTGCTCTGCTCGCCAATCCCTGTGAATCCTCATTCCTATACCCCGCTCATCTACTCCTCAAACAAGAACCTCCCAACTCCCAGATCTCTGATGAACACTATCACAACCTGTTACATTAAAATCCTTTGTTACCAAACTAATGTCTCTGAGAGTGTGTTCTGCATTTTGGGCCCAAGACTAGTTTAACCTAAAATCCTCAGAAGACAGAGAAATGTACAACTGTGTGTTATCAGCGTATGCGTGATAGGATATGTTTCTTTATAAAGCTGCAAAGTGGGAGGATGTACAAATCAAAAAGAATAGTACCACGAATTGATCCTTGTGGAACCCCCTGTGTAAATCTTAGTCTGAGCAGATTTAAAACCACTGAGGGACATGCAGAATGTCCTATCACAGTGAGGCAGCAGTGAGATTAAGCAAAACTAAAATAGAAATTCATTAGGAATAATCAAGGGCATTTATTACTTTGATAAGGACTGTTTCAGTACTGTCAGTACTCTCAGCATTTGCTGAAAAGTATATACTTGATATTCTTTACCAGTCGGGGCAGCAGGTTGCATATTTTCTGGATAACTTCTTGTTTGCATCTACAGTACAAGTAAACCACTTATATATAATATATATAATGTAAGAGTATTCTGAAATTATTGCCCTCTGACATCCTCAATTCATAATTAGATGGTGGACTGGAGGGCAAGTATATTAATAGAACTAGAACAAAAAACAAGGCTGAAAAAAACTAGTGTCACATCCCTACTGTATGCTCTGAAATGTTGATAATCCCGCCACCCCCTCCCCCATCATCCTTCCCACATTTAGAAACTTCTTCAAACCACTTAATTTATAGGCTACTAGAAAAAAAAGTTAAGTCGTTTCAAAGGTCCCCCATATTTCTTCAGATGTTTTATGAAATAAAACTTTTTAGCATTTGGAGACTCCAGTTCAGATTAACTTTTAAGAGTTAAAAGACTGGATATGCATATTTTTGGCACTCCGCACCCTTGAGCACACCAGCACTCGTATCCAGATCATGTGCGGTACGTGAAGGCCTCGCTCACGGCAGGAACGCGCAGGCGAGGCGCTGTTCGCGGTGCTGAAATGCAGGGACGTCAGCACAGTCAACCACGGCTGACTGATGTCCATTCATTTAAGTACTTCATCGAAACTAGCGTTCAAGGCGAAGTCAAGTGGACAGCTATACATGTGGGCAATACATGGTTCATCGTGACAAAGTTCTGGATCAAGATCTTTAGTCCTGATGGGACGGAATAAATGTCTTCCCCTTTTTTTTTTTTTTTTTGCTTGATTCCTGCTCTCGATTTTATAGAAAAGCAGGACCTTGCAGGATCAGTTTTGGCCACACTCAGCCTTTTTTTTTTTTTTTTTTTTTTACCAAATAGCCAAATGTCCCTCAAATGACTGCTGGGTCACGCGCAGCGTTCATAGACCGCAAGCTCGTGGTCCAGTGGAGTTCCCGGTGGTAAAGGCACGCTAGGTGTCGGAAGATGTGTAGGTGTGTATCTGGCGAAGCCCCTGTTTATTATAAGCCCCCCTCATGCGCAATGCAAGCTGTGGACTGCTGGACACGATTCTCTCGTTTCCACAGTGGAGGAGCTGTGACGCGTTTAGATCACCAATGCAAATGAGACTGACGACCCCTCCTCCTCCTCCCCATCAGCTCCTCTCTCTCACCGTCACACACACACACACACACACACATACACACACACTGTCTGTGCTTTATATCGCCGTGCCAGCGTTTCACAGCGACGGAGATCAGCACTGGCTGACGGAGAGAGAGAGAGAGAGAGAGAGAGAGAGAGAGAGCTTATATAACACCAGCTCTGGGAAACGCTGGAGAGCCGGGGGAACATTTACTGGACAATAAGCGGGGAAAACAGCGATCACAACGGCCGTAAACTGAAAAGAGATCGCACCATACGAGGATGCAGTGTGTGCCACTCCACTGCTGAAGGTAAGCCTCTTGCTCAAACATCCTCTACTGTAAATGGTGGAGGCACAGTGAGGGTTTTTTAAGATGGAAGACCTCGGTTTCTTATATAGGTGACGCTTGTTTATTCGCTGTTTATTCATTTATCTTTCAAGCTCCCATCATCTCCCTAAAACAAAGCAGACAGCTTTGGGTATTTCAGGATAAAATGCGTGCGGTGAGTTATATTTTGCGTAAAAATTTGGAGTTGAACACAACTTGGGCACTCAGACTCGATCAGAGACTGTTCATTGTGCAAACTGTTGCTTCAACCCTCTGGAGCTCTACCGCACCCCTACTCTTTTTTTTTTTTTGAAGCGGGGGGGGGGGCGTACAGTGTGTGGGGTCCGCTTCACAAGACAGAATACGAGAGGCCTGAGATGAAAAGTAGAGCTTGAAGGGCATGACGGTGTGTGACGGCCAAAGGAGACAACCAGGCATTAGTAGGTATCATGTGAAGGAGGACAGACCCAGCCTGCGAGGCGTCCATTGAAGGGTGTACAAACACACTAGCTGGTGTTACATGGGAACTTCTATAGGCTGTAAGTACAATCAGCTGTATCAAAGAGGGGCTTGCAAGAGAGCAGAAAAAAAACGGGCTAAAAAACACACATATGAGCAGGTCAGCTGCACTTCACTGCCCCTCTCTTCAGTCAAAGTATCAGGCTTCACAATACACTGGGAATAGGGTGCATTACGTCCTAATTGTTCAGAAATCTTCAACGTCCCATCTTTGCATGTTTTTTACTCACCACTTATCCATCTCTACACAGATGAGGCCAGAGATGGTCTGCATACTGCTATGATAATCCCCATTTCATAAGCGCTCATAATGCGCTTTCCAGACAGTTTTTTATCACATGATGTCGTTTCACTGTGATAACTGAGACTTAAATTGTGAAGCTGGGAGATCTTGCCAGTGTTAAATGAAATATAATCTGACAGTGCAGGAATTAAATGAAATCTCTGCACTGAAAGAGAATCCATTTTAAAAGTCCTTTTACTAAAGGTTAATGTTATTTCCTAATTTTAAAAAAACACACACAGACAAAAGAGGAATTGCAGAACACAATTTCGGGCAGGGTTTTGAATTAAAACCAAATAGCACAAATGGAAGCAACGAAGCAGCAGACACCAAGGGATGCGTTGCGAGATGCTGCTAGACAGAAAACACAAGCCCATATGTCACCATGAGCTGTGCATCTAATCCGACAGACATATACTTCAGTTTCCTTTGGTTGTTCTCACATACAGAGAAATACACTTGTGCTTTGAATCCATCTGCTTGGTTTTCTTTGCTGATTTTGTGCCTCACCTTTTCCTCAAGGATCATCCTGGAGTCAGTGACCAAAGCCTTGGATATACATCCCTCTCTGTCGTAACACATTTATTTTTCCACTGCTGCTATTGGACATTGGGGCAATGAAGGACCAAGACACAATGTCTATACCGCTGCCAAATGCTACCGGACTTTCCAAGATTATGAAGTTGTAAGTAGGTTACAGATCTATCTTTTTGCTCCTAATCCATGAGATGGCATTCCACTGAGGTGAAAGACAGTAAACAGCGTGGGAATGGTGGCGCCTCTCCACAAGCTGCACTGCCTCTTGAAGCGGGCTCAGATGCTGCTGCTCTGCCTGGGCATCGCCTATCTGATGGCAGGCAGCATCCTGCTCCTGCAGCGCTCCAGCATCCGAGTCACCCAGCCAAACCTCGCCAGCCTGCCGCCCATGCTGTCCCTCGCAGCACCTCCTACCACCCTCAGGACTGCAGGCCTGGGCGTGAGGGCGCGCTCCAGATGGGCCACCATTCAGTCTGTGTCCGGAGGGGGAGCCAAGGCAGGGCGACACTGGCCCGCTTCCCGGAGCCTTGGGGTGCAACACTTGCATCGCCGCTGGTTTCACAGTCTGCTGCCAGAGAGTCCAGAGCAGAGAGTCTCTCTCCACAGGAGCAGCAGACACAAAGGTAAATAACTATACAGACAATCAGCTAGAGCTGATTCTGTGAATCCATTCAATACATAAAACTTAATAGTTAGTCTGAAGAGTTAGAATTGTCTCCACATTGAGTTGAAAATGTTCTATGTTTACAATAGGTTTCTACTAATACATTTTCAGAGTAACAGCTTTATAAGCATCACTGCAGCTTTCCTTATAGCCAACTTGCCAGCCGGCAAACGAAGCAAGGCAACCAGTGTTAATATTAACATGGGGCCACTGGGCACTGCTTGCCCTAATTACATTAATTAGTGTGCAAGTAAGGTGTTAACAACATGACAGTGATAGTTAACTGGATACTTCAGCTGGGCAGTATTATGTGAATCCAAAATTAAAATTGCTCCCCACAAACTGCACAGAAATAAACCAAGTCCAATTAATTCTCTTCAGCCTGTAAAGTTCTGATTTAACCAATTTGATCAGTTGCTTTTCCAAAAGTCGTGAACCTAATGTGGTTTAGTCAATAATTAACTGCCCTTGTATATCTGTTGTGCTCCTCTGTTACCATTAAACCGAAGCAGATATCATTGCAAAATCAAGCTATCTGAAAGAGTGCAGAGGCTATGTGAAACTGAAATATCCTGGTGAAGATGTGTTGACTGAGACTAGCTTTCCTGGTGAATAATATATGAAGGAGCAAATATACAAATTTATTTTCTATTCGTGATTTACTTTTTTTAGCTGAGATGGCCTGAAGGCGAGGTAATACATTCTCTGCACGGGCCTTCCATAGCACGCGCAAATCAGGTTTCACTCTACATTTATGAACAGAAAATCATGACCTTAGAGCATTTAGAGGAGCTTCATTATACATTTATATGACATTTTACGTATGGGTGCTTCAGCTATTGTAGATGAGGGATAGTGCTCACTGATCCTCTCAAAACGGGAGAGGAAAAGGCAGGCAGAAACCAGAGAAGTTTCTAGAAAATAAATTAATAATTGTGAGGATAAAAACCAAGGAGCTTGCACCATCACTTGAGTACTTTGAGATATCCCTGGAGATTTAGTCTATTGTTTAACAGTGCCTGTCCCTGCCTTTGCCATTTTGTTGAAATGATAAATACATTGGAATTACTTCCATTGGAGCATTTGTTCTTCCAGCTCACTCTTGAAAAGCATCCTACAAGAGCTCTTAATCCTTTTTTTAAACAGACACTACATAACCACTCAGTCACTAAGCAGGGTAATACGGATGAAAAATGTTGGAGGCAGGAATGACATCAGTTTCAGTAACAGCCATCTGGCAAAGGTTCCTTTTAAAAAGTATTATCCAGGACACAGAATTAAATTACCCTGGTCTGTTGTGTGACATGTCCTGGAGGAGTAACTGGCTGAAAGTTTCAGAGAAAAAGCACTGGACCACTATTTGTGATATCATTCATAAACCTCTACATTATACCTGTAAACATCAAGTACTGTATGTGTATTTATCACTTTCAGTTAGTCATTTGTTTAGTTGATTGGTTGAGAGAAAATTAATTTACAAGTATTCTGATGGTCAGTTAATTCTTTAAAGCAATAGATATTTTTAGGAGTATACTTGTTGGCTTTTTTGCTGTGAGTTAGATGTCATGATCAATGCCCCTCCCACATCTGTCCAGTGAATATAAAGCTTCAGCTAGCAGCTGCTTGGCTTAGCTTAGCATAAAGACTGAAAACAGGGGAAAGCAGCTAGCCTGGCTCTGTCTGAAGTTGAAAAATCCACCTCTAAAGATCACTCATTAAAATCTTATATCTTGTTTGTTTAATCCATTAGCTGGAGCCTTGTCATCACTTTGAGACCTCAGGAAGTCACTGCTACCGATCAAGAAATAGTCCGGCAACTAACTTTTCATAAAACCACAATGTGCCATTTCTATGCTTTGGTTCTTTTATGGATTAAACAATGAAGATGTAACGTGTTCGCTTTAAGATGGCAGTCTAGCTGTTTCCCCCTGATTCCAGTTTTTATGCTAAGCTAAGATGACAGTCTGCTGGCTGTAGCTTTATATTTAAGATTTTAGAGTATAGAGAGATGAGAATGATCTCATCTTCATCTTCAATCTTCTCATCAAACTCACGGCAAGAACAAGAATAATTGTATTTTCCAAAATGTCAAACTATTTTTTCAAATCATTTATCGAGCAAAAACACATAAATCTGATGGTCCCAGCGTCTCAAATGAAGCGAAGATTTTTTTCTTTTCTATGTGTAATGTAATTGTAAATTGATCGACCTTTTGTTTTGGACAAGAGGTCGATCAAAAGAAGAAATCTGAAGATGTCATCTTGAGCTCCGACAAACCATTTTTTTTGACATGTGATGGACTAAATGACTAAAATACTATTAGAACTGAACTATTTAATGAAATGAATTTAATGAAATCTTTAGTTGCAGCCATAATTTCAATGTCATATCAATGTCACATGCCAATTCTGTCTTTCGAAAATGATTTAAGAAGACCTTTCTTACTTAGTAGAATAAAGGCAGGGAGCTGGAGAGGACGGTTACTGGTGAAATGTTTCTATTCAAAGTGAGTGAAGTACAAATGATAAGGTGCCACGTCAGGACTATCACGATGTGTTCCAAGGTTTGCCGTAACTCATCAATCAAACGCAATACTCTTATCCAAATCTCACAGCCAAAGTCGCTGGATTGGAGTCCAATGGATATCAGATGTTTGAGGCAGATAGTGATATGATATTTGAATTTTAAAAAAGTAAAATGTCCCCCGTTTTACAGTGTTAAAAATAAACTTGTCAATGCTCTCTGTTGGGTGAACTATGTAATTGCAAAAATGTTTCTAAATTACTTTAAACTTATTTATGTACTGTAATTACTAGATATTTATTGGCTGATGCATACTTTATGTCAGTACCTATATATTTTTTACATGCCAATGAATCTGTCAGGCTCTACTCTGGACTACCAAATGATTGGAAAGTAAGAGAAGAAT
Organism: Xiphias gladius; assembly: GCF_016859285.1. NCBI lineage: Eukaryota > Metazoa > Chordata > Actinopteri > Istiophoriformes > Xiphiidae > Xiphias > Xiphias gladius. Next base: position 24,465,403 of record NC_053416.1, on the reverse strand, counting down.
GGAAAAATTCTGCAGTTCTAATCACACGTCTACTCCCTTGTCTGAGCTTTAGGTCTTTAGGTCTATGGTTTGCTATTAAATGTTTATTGTTCACTATTTAATTTTCTTTAATTGATCTTTATTCGCTGACCAATCTCAAACACAGTACATAGCAGTACTAACACTACACTGCCAGGTGGAAAAGTTTGCCCATTTATTTCCAGTTTCAGATATTCATAGATTCAGGAGCCTGCCTACCTATTCAAACATTTTATAAGAAAAGTGGGAGATGCACAATACTTTGCTACTGCTGCTGGAACCTTTGTACCTTACAGGGATGAGTCACAAATTCCTTGATATGTAAAGTATATATCAGATGTATTACATGCCCAGAGATGCGCAGAGGGATCAGAAGTAAGAAATAATACAGGGATTGCATAGTAGGAGCCACAATCTCTGTGGTGATATGTCACGGTATTTGATTTTGATGAAGTTTGCGTTGATTCCCCTGTAAAGTTTTAAGTCATCAGGAAATGCAAGCCATATGTGTGTACATACATCTTCTGATACAGCAAGGAGTTATTTGCAGTCAATGGGTATTTAAGTTTTTCCAGTGAGAAGATCCTGTCTGACCCCAGCTTTGGACAGCCAACCATATGTTGAGACCCTCTCTGCTGTGGTTTTCATGGCTCTCCTCACATCTGTGAGGATATTATAGACCCAGCAGAGAGACTGTGAACTGTCTCCAGCCCACTTTAATGAGCACACACAGTGCACATCTTTCCCGTGGCAGTGGCACATGTCCTCATACTTAGCCATTCCGTCATTAGCCTCCTCCATCCCATGCTGTGGGGAACAATCAGCTCCAGCACAACCATCTGTCTTAGTGTTTAAGAAAGCGACACAGTGTCAGACCGAGGTGCGGTCATTTCTATCATTTCTGGGAATTCAAGCTGCTTCCCTCCATTAACCCACAGCAGCAGCTGCTTGGGGCTTCTCCTTCACTTTGATTAAAACAATGACCTGCCCTGCTCAGTGAATGGGGCAGGGGGGCCTCTAGGTGATGCCTCTTGAGATGCTTCCACGGACTTTGCTAGCCCCGGCCTCTTAGAACTTTCAGGCAGCTGCTGCTGGTGTTCCCCAGCGTTAGTCTCCCGAGGCACAGGCAGCTGGTGACTCAGCCTCGCCCCAGCACAACAGGCTGGATGGGCTTCAGAGGACATCGCAGACTGATTGAATCATGAATTCGAAATGGTGATGCTTGGCCTGCCAGAGATTTCACGGTCCATTGCTTGCTTCCATCTTGTCTGTGAGCCTTGCTGCAGCATCTCTTCAGTCCTAGTAGCATGTATCTCCTCTAACACTTTTTTAATCCTCTCTTTGACCAGTTGGCATCAGTCTACTTTCTATCCTTTTACTAAGCATAAAAAAACACAAGCTGAATCCCAAGTGTCCTTGAAACCTTTAAAACATCTATGAATACAAATTCATACCAGGGTTTCTGAAATAAACCTAAAAGCCAACTCTGAGGGATTATCTGCATACACTCCCTGCACCACAAGACGGACTTTAACCTGTTCACAGTATACAGTTCCTGAATGACTAAAAACATCCAGCATATAACCTAAATTTATACCAGTCGCAGACCCAAGGGGCACGATGTAAATGAAGTCAGCACACAAAAGGAGTGCATATGCTACCCTCCACACAGAGACTGGTATTTATAAAGAAGACTTTTATGTGTCAGCTGAGCTGAGTTTGATGTAGCAATGTGGCACAGGAAGGATAACATCAAAGACTGAATTTGGGTGACATTTTATATGGAGCCTTAATCTTGTCAGCACATCATAATAGTCTGTCATAGCCTATTATGTGTTACATTCTTCTCTCTACAGAGGTGATTTTTTATTCTAGTGCAAGTAAATAGGTTCACAGTGATGTAAGAGTAAGAATAATTGATATCAGATGATACATTAGGCCTAGTCATCTTATAAATTAGTTGGATATTATGACTTACAATACATTCCGGTGTGTATAATTACTATAAGTAATGAGTAAGTGATGACGCAAAGGCTGCCTTGGCACTGTTAGAGGAAAATACCAGTGCCAGACTAAAGACAAAGGAAGTCTGGTTTATGTCCAAATCAAGTTAATGTGGAGTGTGTCAAGATTCAAATACGGCTAACTGAAGGGTGAGTGCATTATATTTAAGCACATGCATGCAGTTTTTGATCTGAGATGTGTAATGCAAAAACTAAGGGAATTCGGAATCATTAGAATTATAATTATAGGGATTTATTCTAATTTTTTAGAATAAAAAAAATTGAATTTGAAATTTTTTTTTTATCCTAATAGAATGTAGCTTAAAGAACAACCCTATTTGGTGTAATTCATGTCATTAGGGCTACAGTTGATTATTATTTTGATTATCAATTAATCTGTAATTAGTCTGATTAATGAATCATTTAGTCAGTAAAATGTCAGAGCAAATTCCCATGACTATTTCCCATGGTGGCACCTTGCTTTATTTTGTCCAACTAACAATCAAAAACCCAAAGATATTAAAGTTACAGTCATACAAAACAAAGGAAAAGAAGCAATCCTTCACATTTCAGAAGCTGGAAAGAAAGATGGTTTAGTATTTTTGCTTGGCAAATTACTTAAACAATTAACTGATTATATAAATTGCTCAATTTTTCTTTGACCAGCTAATTGATTAATTGACTAATCCTTTCAGCACAAAATGTACACAAACACATTTTTCTATCAGCTAATTCTGTTTTGTCAGGGCACTTGCTAAAAGGAATTTTAAAAGGAATTTTTCAGACTGAAGTTTTTTTTCTGTTTTTTTGCTTGCTTTTTTTCTTGACACATGCAGGAACCTACATCGGTTGCTTTATGCACAATGCCAGTGATCGAGCCCTCGGAGGAACCATGCTTTATGACCTGCGCAAAATGACCAGTTCTCTGTGTCAGGACACCTGCTCAGAAAGGTAATGCGTTGGTGGCGTGCCCCTTTGACGGGACAACAGAAGCCCTGCTGTTTGAGTAAAGGCTTTGGATCTCAGTCTCCGCCATGAATGCCTCCTGTGTTTGGAGCCAGTGGAGAGCCAGGTGGCTGGATGACAGTAAAAGATGAGGGGGGCGAGGGAGGGGAGAGTGAAGAGCAGGCCAGGACAGAAGGCTTGATCTGTTGCAGAAGAAGGAAGGAGGGAGGCGTGTATTTTTTAGAAAGCTTAATGAGCTGACTACAGCAGTTGGTAGTTGGATATGTGCTTTCCTGTGGCCGCCGTGTGAAAATCTCTGACTGGGTCAGTGTGACCATAGTTAGCAGCATTGAAGTCACTCTCCAAACCTGCAAGACAATGTGGAGAGGTGGGTGGATTTTTCAAAGCAAACTCAAGGAATGACCCTTATTATTCCTTTTAATATTTTAGCAGTGAGGAAGCAGTCTAGCCCCACTGAAACAGAACAACAGAGGACAGATGGATGCAGTCACACTGAGAGTTGGTGCTCACATCTCAAGCCCACTGAGCATTCTCCCCCCATTCCCCACTCACCCACCCATCGACTTGGAAAAAAGATGTGCTCGTTACCTGAGCAGACCAATTACAACGTGGAGAAAAAGTATAAAGTCAAGGCGATTTATGAGGAAGCTTAAAAGGACATATATGAAAAGGTCAAATTTGATGAGGTCTCTGTCTTTCCTGAGGAGGCCGGATAAAGAGAGAGGAAGAAGGATGAGTCACAACAGCCTTGATATGTAAAGTACAGATCAGTGGTGACCGCAGTTCAGCTAGAAAAAGGTGTAAACAGTCAAATGAGCGCAGCAGGAAGAGTACTGACCAATATCACAGGGGGTGGACCCTACTGTAGAAATAATGCTGGGAAGTTTGAAATGTTAAGTAATGTCCTATGGGATGGCTTAGCCTGAGGGCAATAGCTTGAGGTTAGGGATAGCCCTTGTCTAGGGCAATGACAGTGTGTCTTTCTGTGTGTGTGTGTGTGTGTGTGTGTGTGTGTGTGTGTGTGTGTGTGTGTGTGTGTGTGTGTGTGTGTGTGTGTGTGTGTGTGTGTGTGTGTGGTAAGTGGGTACCAGTTTGCAGGTCTGGAGTATGGAGCAGAATGCCACTGTGGGAACCGGATCAGTAGCCCACGGGCTCCTGAGGAGGACTGCAGTCTGGTCTGTCGGGGTGAGAGAGGGTCTCCGTGTGGCGGCGTGGGCCGACTCTCCATTTACAAGGTGGAGGAGCAGCTGCCAGGCCACAGAAAATGTGAGTCAACTTCCCTCGGGGAGGGAACAGGACCACTTGCTATTTATTCTCTGCACAAGCTGCACTGTGGGGGACTTCACAGACAAGTGAAAAAAACTGAATTTCTTAAGTCTCAAAAAAAAAAAGAAAACTGCTATTCCAGTAAAGACTGTGCACTCCTCCACTTCTAAATATATAACAATCTAAAAGGATAAGTCTGGCCAAAACCAGACCAGAACCAATATTGAATTAATCCTTCTAACAAGTATCTGAACCCCCCCCCCCCAAAAAAAACAAAACAAAATCAAGAATAAATAAATAAATAAATAATCCAAAAAAAATATCAATGAGTCACACTGAGTCACAGTGTTGCACTGGGTGACATGTCCTTTCATTATGATGAACCTGGGCGTTAGTGTATTGTATTTTGACACAATCCCGCATACACTGTATGGTGATATTCCCAAATATGGCAGATTTGCAGTACTAAATTTAACTAAGCAATTCAATGGATAAAAACAAATTATGCTATCTGGTTAAAAGCATTTCTTTTGCTCTGTTGTTGGACAGCTAACTTCTCAAAGCTATACGCCAAATAGTTTAATTTTAGATCTTTTGGTCATCTCAGTCTGTGTTGAGGGCTTGATATATCAGCATTCCTTCGACCTGTGTTTCCATCACTGCTGACAGTCGTCATATCTGACTGCAGCGCATCCAGAAAACTCTTGCAGGAAAGCATGTTGCACAGCTACGACAACTGACAACTGTGAGCTGTCGTCAGCGGTCGTACAGAAGCTGTGGGAAAGAGTTTTGAAAATGTAGTATGAAAATGTAGTTAGTCTAAATGTTGCCTCATTTCTTCAAAACTGTACATTGCAGATATGGAAACCTATGTTGCGACCCCCTCATCCTGTCCCAGAGGTACCCCAGGCTGCTGTAGTATCTACTGTGGGAACCGCTGAAACACTAAATATGTATTCATCCGAGAATGAAAAGAGTCCCAGACAACAAATGCAATGTTTCCTTCTGTTTGAGTAACGTTTGCTAAAACTACAGTACAGTGTCAACTGTAGAGTGTATTCAATGTGTGTCAGGGGATAGGCAACATCTCCTTGTTTATTTTGCACGGAGAAAAGATAAATATTTTTACAACAGACTATGACACAGATTGTGATGCGCCATGATTTAAGATACCGTACATTTTACCCGACAGCCTTTTCTTTTTGACCTGTTTTGGTTTTATTTCAGTATTTTAATTGTTTATTTTATTGTACTGTCAAACCCTTTGTAACTTACTTTTTTTAGTTTAGTTTAAATAAAGTTATTATTATTATTATTATTATTTATATATATAGCTATTATTTATAGCTACATGGTAAAATCAACAACACTGATTATCCATGAACATTTCTCATGTAAAACAGTTTTCTTTTCCTTTAAAGATATGCGCCTCTTCTTGTTGTTGGCAAGGTCACATCTATTAAAAGGACCTTATATCATATACAGTATTAATATTCATGATTGGATGGTGTCTCTGGAGGTTTGCAGCTGAATTGTGAATGTCTTATATACCGGAGTTCAGTCAAGTATAGGAATATAGCAAGGGGCAGAAATGCTTTGGAATGGTTGGTAATTTAAATTTAACCCTGAAACCAGATTACACATTTTTTGATCATTTATTCCTCTTTTTATTGGATGGATGGATAAAAATACTTCCTAATGCTGGACAATGCAGGTGAATCCTACCAATTAATCATTGTTGTATTATCAACTATTTCCTCGTGTATTTTCTCTTTCCAGTCAGAAATGTTCACTACCGCGGTTGCTTCAAGCTTCCAAAGAGCACAATCAGCACCTTCCCAGTCCACTCCTTTCAGCCCAACCTAACAACACAGTCCTGCATTGAGACCTGCACTGATAAGGTTTGAATCAGTTCTCTGAAATTACAGACCTGATGATCAACTTATTGCACATAGCTCTCTGTAGTGTACCAGCGGTTCTCCACTCCCAGGAGAGGAGACGCTCGAGCTCAGAGAGCTGTCTCCACTCCACCAGGAGATCACGTGTGGGAGCACAGAGCTCCGTGAATTCTGCTGAATATTTAAGGTTTAATGTGCCTCTAATGAGAGGTAGTCTGGATCCTGCACTGAGATCTTACTGGATGCAGCTGTGTCTCCTCCGAAAAGAGAAGTGGCTGTTAGAAATATTGCACATGATCTGGTCTGCAGTGTGATTAATTCTCACTGTGTGGTGTGTGTTCATGTATGTCTGCGTGTTTGATTATGCAGAACTTTGCTAAAAATTTTCACTGCAGTCTCATTGTGCTTTGACATTGAGCATTCTGACCTCCTGGAACTGGGATAGTGAGAAAAAATAATGAGCAAAAATGAAGCGTGGAATGGGGATGTCATGCAGACTTTCCTGTTGAACTGAGCTGACAAAAAAGCTTCGGATAGAATAAAAGAACTTGGAGTGGAAAATAAATATGATGAGTCATAGAAAAACCATGGAGAACATTTGTGCTTTTGGTTTGTAGGAGCTCCCGCTGGCTGTGTTCAAGAAGCTGTACTGTTTCTGTACATGGACATCGTCTCTTTTCAGTCTCACCCAGCAGTCTGACAACCAGCAGTGTGTGGGGAACACTCCTCTGAACCACACCAGCAACTCCACACCCACAGCACCCACTGAGCATGACCACTACCAGGTGTATCACACACCCGTGCTAGGTGAGCTATTTGTTATATAGATACAACCCTGTGTCAGTCATCTGCATGTGACAGGGTCATGTTTAAAACTCCAATCATGTAAACCCTTATTCTGCTTGGCTTTACAGACGGATAATGGACAATGTAATAATTACCAGACCGTGTCTGTATTTTAATCCTGTTCCATTCTGCTATGTCAGTAAATTTTACGCATCACACACAGCAGTTAAAGTTCCTGCCTCTCTTTCCTCCTGTAAAAGGGCCTGTAAAAATAACCTGGGCCAAAGTATTCTATTCCCTGACACTGTTCGTGAATATTGTGTCGTTTTCATGGGGGAAAGAACACTTAGTGCATGATTGATGAGGAGGAAACTGCACTTGAAAGCAGTGTTCATCTCAGACTCAGATCAGACCATAAATCTCAACTCTGATCCATTTCTTTGCTCTTGCAGCCCTGCTGCAATTTGTGTCACATATGCCTTGTTCAGTGTTACCTTTGTCCTGCATATGAATCCATTTTGGCTTCTATGAATCCACACTACTGTGATAAACTCTTGTCCAGTTCTATAACTGACACTGACAACAAAAGCTCTGTCCCTCTAGACTCCAGGTGCAAAGAGAGAATGTTTCTGCCTCAGAGGACCAGCTCCCTGGTGGCTCTTTCTAGTTTTCCTGGTGCCGGCAACACCTGGGTACGGCACCTGATCGAGCTTGTTACTGGCTACTACACTGGCAGCTTCTATTTCGATGGCACACTCTACAACAGAGGTGGGGAGAGCACCGCACCACCGTTCAAATGAATGTTTGAGTGAGCGCTCTGTGAAATATTACCCTGCAGCTGACCGTTAGCCATTCATTTATTCATTGGTACCAGGTTTCAAAGGAGAGAAGGACTACTGGAAGAGTGGCCGCAGCATCTGTGTAAAGACCCACGAGAGTGGTCAGAAAGACATTGAGATGTTCGATTCTGCCATCCTGCTGATTCGAAACCCCTACCGCTCCCTCATGGCAGAATTCAACCGAAAGTGCGCGGGACATTTAGGACACGCCACAGACACACAGTGGAAAAGTAAAGGTAATACAGCCCAATCCACACAGACATAATGGTCGAGTGCTTGATGGCTCTGCTGAAGGATACTGTATTTACTGCTGCATAATATCCTGCTGTTGATATAGACCTAAGGCCATTCTGTGGTTGTGAATGAGAGTGTACCACAAAGCAGTTAAGCCCTCATATATACAGTGAACACTGCGCTCTTAAGTATTGCAGCTTTTATACCATGGTCAGGAGCATATAGTACATATAATTCATTTAAAAACAAAATCAGAATCTGTAACAAAGAAAGACTACAGCTTAGGAAAAAAAATCAGATCTTACCTTCTGTACTTCTGTTAGACCAGTATTACCCCAGGCAGATAGTTTTGGGGTTTTTTTTGTCTGCACATTGACATTTCTGCCTCCAACAAAATATAGTGAAGGTGAAAGGGACTGAATTTGTAATGCTCACGGCACTAAAAAAAAAAAAAAAAAATATATATATATATATATATATATATATTATCAAACAGCAACAAGAAACTGTAAACAGCTTACTTTGGAATGACTTTTTACCAAAGAAATAGTCCCCATGAAATCTTCTGGGGTGCCCTGGTGACGTAGGCTTCAGACCATGAACAACAAAAAGAAGAAGCAAAGTGTGTTCTTTAGATTATCCAAAGTATGGGGACATTGTTTAGAAATGTGTTTTTATTATTATGTTTATTATATTCTGTAGCAGTAGTACAGTTTATTTTATTCTGTAGCAGTAGTAGTTTGAGTTAACTGACCCTTTAATGTGCATCCCTTTAGACCTGGCATAATTTCTGTACCTTAATTAATTTTCTGTTCTTTGAAGCTCTACTGATGTAACAGTCTTTCATTCTGCTCCCAGATTAACTAGATAAACACTGAGCTGCTAAGAAGGGAATTCTGAGTATGAATCCATTATATCTGCGCATCACATAATTCTGGTTTTAACTGTTGTTTGTTGTGTACATAATTCTCTACCGTGCTCTCTCTCACCTGCAGAATGGCCAGAATTTGTCTCCAGCTACGCCCCCTGGTGGGCGTCCCACACGCTGAGCTGGCTGAAATTTGGACGCCGCCTGCTGGTGGTGCATTATGAGGAGCTGCAGAGAGCTCTTCTCCCTCAGCTCCAGCTCATCACAGGCTTTCTAAATGTCACTATGACTGAGGAGAGGCTGCTTTGTGCTCAGAGCAACCAGGACGGGCATTTCAAACGCTCGGTGGCCCAGCGGCCCTCCTTTGACCCATTCACCCCTGACATGAAGCAGATGATTGACTCCTTCATTCGTACTGTTGACCAGGCACTGCAGAGCAGGAACTTTAGTGGACTTCCACAGGAATACCTCCCCAGATGATGATCTGAAAAGGTCACAAATGCCTGGTCCAGCAGGGGTTTGTGAGAGGGAAGTTTTTCACCGAGTGCTCTGCGGGGAATAGACATACACTGGCTAATGTAAGTCGACCACCTGACTCTTTGATAAGCCAGACGCGCTGTGAATGGCTTTAGAGTCATGGAAACACAGTGGAGGTCACTGAAGGAAACATGACAGTTCGCTGTAGAATCCAATGGTGAATAGTGATGAAAGCCTCGGGGCCAGGTACTGCCTCTCTGAAAGCAGCAAATATGACGAATACTCAGAGAGGCTTTGAGATGATTTGTTGGCCTGCAGCAGTGGGATTATCCAGCAGTGTGCCCAACTGTACAAATATGGGTGTATAAATCCAGGATGGAGTCATTTTGGTTAAAGAGGGGTTTGCTTTGACTCTATAATTTCTTTTTAGTACATATATTGTGTTTCTAGCATATGCACATGTTAATAAAAATGACCTGTCATACTAACAAATAAAGGCAGAAGCTTTGCCCAGATTATAGTGTTTCTGTGGGAATCCACTGGTTGCTGCATCTCACGATCACGATGGACAAAAGAACGAATGGACTCTCCAGACAACTGGTTAGACTGTACATGAACAAAGAAATATGCTGATTAAACTGAAACTGCTTTAAAACCCGGCTGTTTCATCTATGAGCATTTTATTTTATTAATTGCATTCAGTTTGAATTGAGTGAAGTTTGTTTACACTTGCATTGCTTGAGGAGTGTTTCACTTTAATGGACCAAGGTGAGGCTCGTAGCACTATCTCAACAGGTTTGTGTATTTAGCTGTCAGCAGTTTGTCACAACACTTCCAAATTGACAGGATGATGTTCAGATGGTTTGCGCACTCAGTCTATAACCACAAACTACCTAGAAGAAAGCAAACATTCATGTGCACTGTGCAAACTTGATTTTAGAACCTCTGCTCTCACTTGCTCAGACATTGTAGATGTGAAGACCTTCCACTTTAATTATCACCAATACTGACAGGAGGAATAGGGCCACCTGATGGTTGAATCGCAGATACTGCAGTAAAACAAGCTTTAGACTGAGGCATGCATGCCTCAGTCTAAATTGTATTTTAGTCTAATTGTAATCAGTCTAATTGTATTTTATGGAAAACAGCGACGACACAAATATGACAAATTGACTAATTTCTCGAAATTCATGATGCTGTGACCAGACTTCAGTACTGATATTTGAATGACACTGTTTAGTGAGCACTGCAACGCAGCGGTCTGTCACTGTGTGAAAAGAGACACAATGTCAACAACTCAGACTAATGCAAATACAGTGCAGTAGTCTGCGACCAACGTCTACATTTTTTAAGCATGAATTTTTAAATTGTGATTCAGACTGTTTTATTGTATCAGGTTTTATTAAAAAATATATCAAGTGTGCTTAAATACATTAAATTCCAGAAGAACATCATAAACTCTGGTCTCAAAATTAACCACATAGTAAAATCAACCAACTAAAACTGAATATTAAGTTTCACAATGGTAGGATTTATTGCACGATTGCTGTATTGGACTGCGCAGGTTTTCATGATGTTTGTACACCCACTGTTGCAGAGACACAACAAACCGTTGTTTCCAGCTACAAGCTGTTGCACACCTGTTTGAAACACCTGAAACAGAGCACCGACTCCCGTCACATGAATGCAGAGAGAATGGTAATTGGGAGCAGTGTTTTAATCTAGAAACCTTTTCTCATGGAGATGATTTCTCAAAAGCAAAGGTCAAGTATCAGAATAAAAATCATATTGAACAAGAGGGTGGACACAGTGCTGCTAACTCTTCTGGCTGACAGTGTAATGTGGTTGTGATCAGTGTCATGAGCAGATTTATGCAGGGGGTAATGCCGCCGTGAAATGCTTTATTTTCTAAAATACTATGCTCATACAGCAACACCACAATTACAGCCCAAGAAACTACCATGGAATTCAGCCGGCATCTTATTCACAACAAAAACATAGTTTGTACATTAATTCATGATATAATCTCCATCCCGTTGACACCAAAACTACATAAATAGGGGGATTAATTAGCCTTACTTAGCTACTTGGTCCTTATCGATAACACTGAAGAACTGTGATCACAATTCAAGTAAAAGTGTATGTACAATATATCTCAGAAGTATTAGACTGAACTGTTTTATTACAGGAAAGACACAAAATAGAAAAACCAGCTTGTCCTTTTAAACTATATGTGACTTTAAACTGAAACTACTTTTACTTTGTCATTCTTTGTGAGAGTAACAAAAATTTAGTATAATTCAGTGTGGTTGAAAATCTGACGTCTTCATTACAGCCCCTGTATGTAAGATTTGGAAATCTGACTCTGGTGACTCTAGCGGTAGTATAACCCACCCCCTGCTCACAGATCCGACATGATAGAATATAAAGGGCTGAAAGCAACACATAGACAGCACCATTTCACTGGGAACGTTTATTTTCTCTACAAACAAAACTAATGCCATCAAAATAATGTAATAGATTCCATAATAATATGCAAATTCTACATGTAGTGGCTTTAAAGTGTTGAGACATTTGTTAAAGAAATAGCATAGTCAGAATAATATATAATCAGAAAAGAAGTTGTGACTCATGGGATAGCCAAATATCAGGGAGTTAAAGCAGCTATTATCAATATATTTATATTAAAATGTAATGTGAAAGGGGCTGCTCATAGAGATGAATCCACAAAAAATTACCATTTGGCTCTGCAGTGCCCCTCAGCTCTACAGAGCATGTTACTGTCGTTCAGCTCATTGTTTTGGATCTGGGACACAACTTTACTGTTCTGGTTCAGTCTCCTGCTTTTATTTGTGTCATTTCTAGCAGCAGCAGGCAGCTGTTTTCAGCAAACAAGCTCTGAAATACCCTCATTCCACTACCTGCCCAGCACCTGATGACAGACAAGTTTAGCAACTAGCTGGTTAACAGAATGGTTTATTTCGCAGCTTAAGTGCAGAATATTTCCCCCAGGAGATGGTAGAGACCAAAAACAGAGCTAAAACAAAAGAAATGATTTGATTTCTATTTGCCAGATGGACAGAAACTTGACTCCAAAAATGTCTATGTCTGCTGGATGTGTAAATAGTTCACCATATTTACTTTATAAGATGGTATGTCAGCGTGTTGTGCTGCCCCTAAGTGGCCAAAACAAAAGTATTTGCGTTGCTGCAGGGGAGAAGGAGAACGTTTGTGCAAAATCTCTGGAGTTTTCCAGCGCAGCTATCTTTCAGTTTAATTGAATTAAATGTCTTTTAAAAAGAAATGACAAACAGTTAGGCATGATCATTAAATATAGAATGTAAATCTGGCAGTGAACGTTATCAGTTGCTAAAACTGAGAGTAGTTCACTGAAGGCTGGCTGACAGGCATTTGGGCTCATCATGTTGATTGTTTTTAACAGTTGTGTTATTCCCAGAGGGTAGAATGAGTTTGAGACTAAGCTTAATTAGTGAAGCAGTGCCATAAGACCTCACAGTCAGGTGTCTCTCTTAAAAACTGAATAGACGTGACAGCTAGTCTGGGTTATATTAAGACACCCAACACCATCTGCTTCAACACTATGTGATGCTGAAGAGATGTCTTTTCTGGGTTTTTCTGTCGTTGATTTGCAAACATGAAAATGAACAGGCGAAAAAAAGAGAATATACATTTTACTACAAGGATAAAGTTCCAGTGGACGAAACCAGAGGAAGACAGAGAAATGAAGGATGTAGCCAGACTTCAGATGATGTTCAGACTGAGGGAGAGCCTCCTCTCCTTCCTGTCATTTGGACAAAAGTCGAGCTTCTTACTTCAGCCAGTCCTGATAACTCACGAGGAATCTCAAAGGACATGCGATGTCATTGACAGTAAGGCTTTAGTCTTATCTCAAAGGGAGGAACGGAGGGAGCAAAAGGGTTGGATTATAATATGTTACAGTTAAAAACAAAAAAAAACAAAAAAAACTTTAAGTCCTCTGACCACTACAAACCTGTGTGAAGGAAAAGAAAAGTCCAAAAATTATGTACTGAGGGGTGGAAAGTAACTAAGTACATTCAGTTATGTACAGCACTGAAGGGCAATTTTAGGCACTTACATTCCTATACTTGCGTATGTCTATTATAAGCCACTTTAGTTTTCTACTCTGACAACTACAGTTACCAGTTACTTTGCAGATAAATATTTGACATACAGGATCAGTTTATAAAATATGATGCAATGTTAGAGATTCAATTGTTATGTTGTACTTGATACTTAAATTATATTTTGCTGATAATACTTACTGGATGTCAAAGCAGGTTTTATTCTTTTAATTGAGTATTTTCATAGTGTAGTATTTCTACTTTCACTTGAGTAAAGGATCTGAATGCTCCCTCACCCACTGCCTGTACTCGTCAGTCCTACCAATGCATGGTTTGGCTCCGGGTGGTCCTGCCAGGTGTCTGGTCTCTTCTTTTGTTATTTGTGACACCTTACTCATTGTTTTGGAGGAGTTCTGCGTGTAGAGAATCACTTAATGATATACGGCAATCACATGATTTTCACATTGCAAATTTGAAATCGCAAAGCTAAAATAATTTGTCTTAAAATTTAAATTAGTATTTGAAATTATTAAAAATAAATAAATAAATAAAAAAAACTGTATCCAAGCCTGTTCCTTGTGCAATGACAAATGGTTTAGGGATCTAATTTTATCCATGGCTGATTATTGTAAGTACAAAAATGTGCAGTTTTACATATAAAATGTGTTAAAAGTGTGTGTGGGCTGAGCAACATCACAAACATTATTATAATGTAAAACTGTATGTCTATTCCAGTATTACATTAATGAAGCTACTTTTCTAACTGTAGTGGGTACTGAGTGACAGTGCCACCCTGTGATCAAGCTTGGAATATAGTGTTACCAAAATAGCATATTTACCCCAGTCCTTAACAAACACCCACACAGTTCAGACTGGTACTCCTTTAGGTTTTCAACATCTCAGAGCATGTTCATTTTCAAATTTCACTTCCTGTTTGATGAGGAAAAACTGGGGTTTAACTTGTCTGTATATCATTTTTAGGCAGGCGGTCATAACCAGCATATCACTGTACATTTAAATATCTAATTTATGATAATCTATAATGAAATGTGTTATTTCATAAAACATTTCATTTTATTGTAAGTCGGAATTGTTTATTTTTTTAAAAACTGTAGATTTTCTACTTAAACAGATGGCCAAAATGAATACAGTCTCCTTTCATTTTAACAGCAATCATTAGTTTTATGCAGTCCATTCACTTCAGCCCGCTCTGCTCTAACTGCAGGTTTGCATTAATACACCAAAATGAGAAGCCGAGTGGTCAATGGATTTCACACTGTCCTCCACAGTGAGCTGGGAGTCCTCTGCTCTCTGGAAATCTCAGTGCATGCTGGGAGTAAACAGATGACGGCTGCTATTGCCTCTAATGGGAACTAGATGGTATTTGGAATCAGTCCTTCAGACTTGGACTAATGTCAGTCTCACTCTTCATCACTTAAAAGAGATTCATTTTGACAGTAACTTCTGTAGAAAGCTTCTACATATTTCTTTCTTTCTTTCTACAGTCATATAATAACTCAGATTACAAAACCCATAATGTCATAACAACTATCACCCAGATTCTATTATTGTTTGTCATTTGGTTGCATTTGAAGCAGGTTTAGCCAGTTTGTAATGATGGATAATGAATGAGGGGAAAGCCTGGAAGCTGCCAGTGACTACATTAATTCCCATTAAAGTTAACATTATAGGATGCCTGCACATATCTAACTAAGTAAGTCTGAGAAATGTGTGTAATAATTAACATTTAAAAAATGAAATTGTGGTTGGTAATTATCACCTGACTCCTCAACTCCTCGGCTCTACAGAGCATTTTAGCATTTTTCATTGTTTTGGTTTTTTGGGGGAATAATGCATGTTGTAATTGTGAGTTAACGATAATTACCTGATGATTTACTAAGTGTTAACTAGTCACATAAACTCATAGTGACTTGACCATTTCTTAATAGTGATAGATACAACTCTATTAAATCATCATGACTCATGCATCAGTTATGCATTACTTACACTTGTGTTTTGTACCATTTTTACAGTGTTACTGTTTCTGATTCTAGTAGTCGAGGTACCCTAAGTATTAATACACGTATTATCATGATGTATTCAGCTTTGCCAGCATTTTAATTCTCCCCGCAGAGAGGACCGTCAGAATGAATAGTCCTTATTGTCAGAAGTGAAGTTGACATTTCTCAATCAAACTGACTGCACTTAGCAAGCCAGGATCCCTCTGTTCCCTCATGGGCGTTTAATTAAAAAAAAAAAAGATCACATCCCTTGTTAAATTAATTAAACCACTGAGATCATTATAAAGCAGACGCACTGACTGTTTGTAATTATTGTATCTTGTGAATTCATGTGAAAGCAAGAACAAAACATGGCCTTGCAGGTCAACTCCACAGCATCAAGACGAACTACAGCTAACATAATCAATACAGGTCTCCTGGTCAACATTGGACTTTAATATGACTAGGCCTCGCCTCCTCAGTGGATTACAAAATTGACCAGTGCTGACTGCTATCACAGAAACTGCACAGCTGCAGTGAATCCCTCTAAAACATTATAAATACCCTGAGTCTTGAATTGCAGCACTGTCTCACTGTGCACATGCTTTTGGGAAAGTAGACAGTAGAAGTCCAGATGAATCGGTGTAAGAAAGGGGAAAAGGTGGTGCTAACTCAGCTGTGCAGCCATGCATAAAGCCGCTCAGAGTAAAACGTTCATTTGAAGGATGAACTACAGTATATTTGCTCTTATTGTTAGAATTAAGAATATGTGTCGTGCATAAATGTTCCTGAATGTTTAGAGTCGAGGTCTCAGCTCCCGAATTATTTCAGAGGGCTCGAAGGGTCGCCTCGGTTGGGAGTGACCAGCAGAGGGAGCAGCTAAACATTTTACATGTTTTGGAAATGTTTGCTGATGAGTTGATAAAAGACACAGACTCTGTTCCAGTACCCACACTACTTATACAACATGAAAATGTTCATGACATAATAGAGTCAACAGGAATACACTCAAAACCAAAAATGTCAACCTGATGGTGGCGCCGGAGGAAAAGTCAGGGGATGACTGGAGTCAGTAGGCAATCCATCCAATATCTGTCAGTCTGGACATAACTGATCTGTATACCTCTCTATGAAATGTAATATTTTTATGAAAAATATCCCAAATATTGTATTTCGATACTGTCAACATGACTATAAGAGGAAATATAAACATTTCCTCATAATTTTATACATTATGTTGGAATGTTTGGGTGGGGCAATGGTAGGTAAGGATAATTCTACTCCTTATTTTAAAACACTGAGAAGTCACTCCAGTCAGCACTGAAGAATCGCACTTAGACTTCACTAAAATTTATTTTTGGCTTCTTTATACAAACTTTCTAACTTCTACCTTCTTCTGAGAACATTTTGACTCGTAAGCCAAAGTTTAGGACCATTCTCATTTCGGATTCTTATAAGTTTTATACTGTACATACTGGCAGTTCCTCCAGTTATTAATTACTTTTCCAAGTCAGTTTGAAACTACATATGTTATATCGACGGTCTAGTTTAGGGATATCAAGTCATGTACCATGGTTTGAATCCCAACCAAACACAATACACTGATTCCTCTTATCTGCTTCTCTAAGCTGCTTAAAGATATATTTATCATCATCAGTGTTTGGTTGGAATAAAAACCTGCAGCTCAGCAGCGGACGCTGTTTTAGTTTATAGAAGCAACACAGAGCTGACCCTGAAGGAGGTGAAGTATTAACAAGTTGTACCTGTAGTCTGGTGAAGGTAGCACACTGCAGTCATTTCTTCTGGTTCTCACTGATCCGGACTTCACTCCCTCTCTTCTCATCAGCAGGAGCTGTATCTTCGTTCTGCACCTGCTATGTGGACACATGAAGTTCACACATATCTTGATGAAAAGGAGAACAATGCTTGGCAAAAAAAACATAAAACAGGACTGATGTGGCTATGTTACAATTTCTGTCATGGCTGGCTGTTTTTCAAATACAGTGTTTGAACCTTGCTGTAAAATATATGATGACCAACAGCAGAGTCAGGCTTCAGGACAAACAGAGCCACAGGCTGTACAGAGATGATGCTGTGTTGTTGGTTGCCACTATGCCCCAGCTATCCAACATTTCTCTTTGGCTGGATTGCAAGAAATGGGAATGTCCATGACTGACCGCCGCTAGATGAACCGACTTTTTACAACCTCTAGCAACTTCTTTTTTACAAAAGCGCCTAGTAACGAATCTTATGACTTTGTGTACAAACCTTTGCTACTTTCCATAGAAGAGAGTAGCCAGTATTGCCAAGTGAGCATGAGGTCAGGCTTTCACTCCGCATTCAACTGACTGCACAGCAGCTGCATTGACTAGAATCAGCTTCTAAACAACCCCAGAGTGATCATTTTACAAGTAAATATAGCTGAAATCACAGCACAGATGTCTTTAACTTATGTTTATGGTGATTCTGTCAGACGACGTCACGGTAATAAAATCAGGATTTCAGCAGAGCAGAGCAGCAGCTTGGAATTGGCTTGGAAGTGACTCTTGGTTAACATGTAGTCTCAATGTGCCACATTTAGTCACTATTTCATACTTGTTCGTTTACCGACAACAGAAAGAGAAAAACATGTAAATGAGATTAGCTTTATTGGGAATTCAGCTTTATTAAATTACTGTATATGTGAGCACAAAGAGTAGGAGAGAAGCAAACAGATAAACGGCTGAAACCGGCCTAGACTAGGCAGAATACAAGTACGATGCACTGACGTCATGAATATGTTAATTAGCGAAAGACATCATCTAGTGACATTAAGCAACTTTTCGGGGAGGCTTTAACTACTTTCCAGTTTTCAACTATGTGCTCAGTTTCGCACATTGACCATTCGTGGACCAACCATATACTAGGTTTTGACATAGTCTTGTTATTCTTGCTTTTATGCTGTGAAGATGAATCAGCAGGTGCTACAGGAGGGATAAGCCAAAAAAAAAACTAAATCATAAAAACTTCAGATGTTGACTAGATCCTTGTAGTTGTAGCTTAAAGTATCTTCAAAACTTTTTGATAACATGTCTGGATAGGCACTGAGCTGTAATCTCTTCTTACTGTGAGCTGGATGTCAGTGCTGTCGTGGTCACTTTGATTTCCCATTTCACTCACTGAAAAAGAAAGAGAGAAGACACAAGCCCACCTATTCAAATCGTAATCTCTTGGCCTTTTCCTCTGAATTCCCTTAAGTCCTTGACATCTACCAGCATGTGTAAAAGGTTAAGAACTCGTGCCTGGACAAAATGTAGCTACACACCTACTGTGACTGGAAAAATGTTACTATAAAACAAAAACAAGCATACTACAAGTATTTCATTTCCCTCTGGCTGACATATGTCACCTCAAATGACTTTCAGGCATAATTTATCAATGATGTGAAAACTAACTTATCATCATTCATCCCCACATTCCAAAGTCTGACTTTTAAAGGTTGCTGGAAGTGACCTCTCTCCTGGAGGAGTTACTGAAAGGTTCTAAACAAATTGCTGCTCCACACAGCCACAACAGATGCATTTAGTAATATTTGGCTTGTTACCCAAGAAAGTGAAAGAGTAATTATTCATTTTAATAATGATGACAATGATGTATTGCTAAAATTCATCAAACTTGGCACATACTCCAGTTGCTGTGCAGTAATGATTTGTGAAAAAATACTTTATATGCCCTGTGTTGTTTTTTGATTAAACATAGTAGTACTTATGCAATATTGCAGTCAAATAAATGTGATCACAACACAGTCTAGTGTCATCACCATAGCAAGTTACATCTAGGGCAGCATTTTAGGTCAACAACAAAATTATTAAGTTTTCAGCCATGCTAGCAGCTGTGTGAGGTGCACTGAGGCATAGCAATTCTTTAAGCTAAATGCTAAAATCAGCACATTAAAATGCTCATGATGACAATGCTAACAAGCTAATATTAAGCATGTATAATGTTTACCATGTTCACTGTCCTAATTTAGTGTGTTAGTACGCTAACATTTGCTACTTAGCTCTTATACATTGTATAGCTGAAGGTAATGAGAGTGTCATTAGTGTAACACTGGTTACCCTTAGCTGTAACTGTAATTAACTGTAAACTTAATAATTAGTGACCTTAAACAACTAATGGAATAATGTAAACCATTCCAACAAACATTACTAAAATTGATCTACAAAATAAATCTTTACAAAAAAAAAAAAATCTCATCTTACATTAGTTTTGTGAGTATTTAGTCATTTTGATCAGATGGTACTAGATGAAAAGTTCAGGGATCACCAAAGTTGTTACAATTCATTCTGAGTGGAACATGAATGTGTGCACCAAGTGCCTCTTCATACTAATCTATTGCAATAGTTGTTGAGTTATGTCACTTTAAACAACTAATGTCAACCTCAATGTTGACATTAGTGGTTTAGTAGTGGCAAAAGATGGGATCACCAAAGTCAGTGGGATTTATCATCTGTTGTATTCCTGTACAACATTTTGTGGCAATCCAATCAGTAGATGTTTGATTTAAAACTTAAACACTAGAAGAAAGGCTAGCGTTTCACCAAAGTCTTTCAAATTAATCCTTAAGCAACTGTGAAATAAAAAAATTTGGTGGCAATCAATCCAATAGCCTTTTATATATTTCAGTCGACATTGTTGTCTCTAGAGCCATGTAATTAGTGGCTAAAAAAATACTACAGGAAAAGGGCTGTTTAGTCATTTTTATACATACAGTACATACTGCAGATTGCCAGTGTCATTTCCTTGGAGTAATTGACTGTTTGATCCAATTTTTAACAGCTCTTTGCCTTATTACTGAGTAATTAATGAAATAATGGCATACACACCATTCTCACTTTGCACAATGCGGCTGTGTTGATTGCGTGCTAATTCCCAGCCAGTCCTGGTACTGGCTGCTCTTGGAAATAGACAGTGATGAACCACCAAGTTAATGGGATACATCTTCATGAGAGTATATACTGCCCATCAGGCTGAGCATGGGCTCTTAAGGAGGGTATGTGCATAAAGCAACTTACCAAACTCAGCTGCAGTGACAAAAAACAAAACAAAAACTGCAGTCTGTCAAGATACAAAAAGAGCGACTTCCAGTTTGGTGAATGGTGGAGTAGACAGCAAGTCAGAAGAGCTCAGTCGCTACTCGACATTTATTTGACATTTGTTGGATTATTCACACATCTAAGACTTGGAGAGCCCAATTCTAAAACTTCTGATTTGGTTTCCATTGCAGTGCATTTCAGACCTCTTCACTTTTTTCACATTTCGTTATGTTGCAGCCTTATGTTAAAATGTTTAAATTCATTTTTTCTTTCACCAATATACACCCAATACCCCATAATGTCAAACTGAAAACAGAATTTTAAAATATTTTGCAAATTTATTAAAAAGGAAATACTGAAATATCAAATTGACAAAAGTATTCAGACTGTTTATTCAGTACTTCGGCAGGGATCCTCTTCACCGCAGATACTTTCAAGCTCTGTCAGATTGGATGGGGGCCGTCAGTGGACAGCCATTTTCAGATCTTTCCAGAGATGTTTGATAGGGTTAATCTTTGTTTCATCCAGCCAGAGAATCTTGTCTGAGAATCCTTTAGGTGCTTTTTTGCAAACTCCAAGCGGGCTTTCGTGTCTTTCACTGAATAAAGGCTTCTGTCTGGACACTCTGCCATAAATCCCAGATCGGAGGAATGCTCCAGTGATGGTTGTCCCTCTGGAAGTTTCTGCCATCTCCACACAGGATCTCTGGAGCTCAGGCAGAGTGACCATTAGGTTCTTGATCACCTCTCACGATGGCTCTTTTTCTCTGATTGCTAAGTTTGGCTGGACAGCCAGCTCTAGAAAGAGTCCTGGTTGTTCCAAACTTCTACCGTCGAAGAATTAGGGCGGCCAATGTGCTCATGGGAACCTTCAATGCAGCAGAAATTTTTTTTGCAGCCTTCCCTAGATCTGTGCCTTGACAGAATCCTGTCTCTGAGTTCTGCAGGCAGTTCCTTTGACCTCATGTCTTGGTTTTTCCTCTGATATGCATTGTCAGCTGTGAGATCTTATATAAATCATATCTTATCATCTCAAAAATAATGAAGAGAAATGGGAGGCACCGGAGCTAAATTGAGTGTCGATTGATGGGAAAATATGAATTTAAACAATTTTACCATAAGGCTACAAAATAACAAAATGAAAAAATGAAAAAAGTGAAGGGGTTTGATTACTTTTTGAATGCACTTTATATTCAGTTCAACATGGGCAAAACAACTTTAACCAAAGGCAAAAAAGTTGAAAATGAGAGTGACGGCAGAAAAGGTGGCGACCTAGCATTTGATCTTTCTAGCTAGCATTGCACCCACACATGACAAAGGCAACAACCCAGCAGTATCTGGGTTGTTTGCTAATATACAAAGATTACTTGACGGCATGGAGGGGCAAAATATTGCAAAACTGACAGCACAAATTTAATCCAAACATGGCACTATTGCAATACGTTCTCACTCCCAACTCATCACATTTGGACGCTTGGTCAGGACCCCTTTGGCATCACTTTTTTATGCACTGGGTACCCCCTTAGCATAATTTTTCAATTTGAATGTTACACTAAATGGTAAATGAACTGCGCTTATATAGTGCTTTTCTAGTCTTAATGACCACTCAAAGCGCTTTACACTACATGCCACATACACCCATTTGCAAACACATTTATACACAATCACACATACTGAAGGCAAAGCCATCAATACTAAATTGTCCTTGGGCAAAATACAAGGAGGTGATTGGGGTGGATGGTGGGTAACAAAGAGCATGACTGTCAGCCCCATCTGTGTGGAAAAGATGGTGGTTTTGGTTAATTATAAGTAACTACTACTAAATTGTCCTTGGGCAAAATACAAGGAGGTGATTGGGGTGGATGGTGGGTAACAAAGAGCATGACTGTCAGCCCTATCTGTGTGGAAAAGATGGTGGTTTTGGTTAATTATAAGTAAACATATTGTGTCTAAATCACTTTTTTCCATATTAAACCAGACCACAATCTTTCCCTAACCTTAACCATAACCATAAAAAGATTTAATAGTGCTGAAGTCACTACAAATGGATATTGTACTGCAAGGTTGGATATTTTGGTGGAAAACAAATACACTGTCCGTGAACATTTTACTCTTAAATTCAATATCAATATATTTGCAACTTGCTAAATACTTAAAATAACAACATATTCTCGTTATAAATATAAAAACCCAATCCGATCAAAATTTGTTTTCGTACAAAATGAATTTGCTGTTGCAGTTTAGTTGTACAATATATATATATATATACAGACATACAGAACTCTTGATTGTTGATATGGACATTGGTTGGAAGATATTTTTCACTGTATTGTTGATTAGATACTTAAGAATTAGCCGTTTTACCAAGTTTACATTCACTTTTCTGTGTTTTTATTTTTAGAACAAAGAAAGGGGTTTACAGGTTCTCAGAACATTGGATAGGAGAATCAACCCTCTTCTATTATTGGATGACAAATTTGTAAAGTTCATTTCAAGTGAAATACAATTTTTCCTAGAGACAAATGCCTTCCCAGAGACTTCACAAGCCACATTATGGGAGACTCTTAAAGTATACCTCCAAAAGTAAATCATAGCTTATTCTCTCACAATCCAAAAAGGAAAAAAATCAAAATAATATGATATTCCCAACAAATCCTGGATATTGAATCAAAATACGCTCAATCCCAGACTCCAGATATTTATAAGGAGCGTTTAAGACTACAAACTGATTCAATCTTTTATCCACTGACAAGGCAACGCCTCTTATCTTCCAGGCACAATGTCTATGAATTTGAAGATAGTGCACGTTGTTTATAGGATCTGCAAGCTTGTCAAGCAACTGCCACCGCAACTGCCACTGCTCAGTCACAAAGATGAAGTCACATACAGAGGAGATGCTGAAAGATCATGACAACGTAAATAAAGCTTTTTTGAAATCTACTCTAACCTTTATACATCGGAATGTGGTGAAGACCTTGGTCCCCTTCACATTTTCTTTGAAAACTTGACTCTTCCCACCATGTCAGAGGAGCAAGATACCAATTTAAGTGCAGACATTTTGATTTCTGAAATATTTATGACCATGAAATCTATGCAGATAACAAGTCACCCGGTTCTGACGGGTTTATGACTGAATTTTATAAAAAGTTTCCCCTTCAACTGGTACCAATTCTTCAAGCTATGTTTAAAGAGGCACTCACCTCAGGCATTCTTCCCATGACTCTGAGACAGGCCTCCATGTCTCTGCTGAAAGAGAGGGATAAAGACTCACTGTTATGCACAACATATTGTACTCTCTCTTTTCTAAATTTAGATTTTAAAGTATTATCCAAGGTCTTGGCTAGGCATCCAGAGTGTGATTTCAGATATTGTTTTCACCCGATCAAACAGTATTTATTCAAGGCCAGCACTCTTAATCAAATCTAAGAAAACTATTCATTTTTTTCCACTCAGCCCTGTCGAAGTGCCCTAAGGTAGTGATTTCCTTTGGTGCTGAGAAGACCTTTGATCAGGTTGAAAGGAAATATCTATTCTTAACCCTTCAAAAGTTTGGCGTTAAAGATCAATTCATTGCCTGGATGAAACTGCTTTATTCCTCCCCCCTCGCAGCTGCAATCTCTAATAATAATCAGTCTGGTTACCTCTCTGTTGCAAGGGGGACAAGACAGGGGTGCTCCCTCTCCCCTCTCTTGTTTGCACTGGCCATTGAACCCGTAGCGATAGCACTGCGACTTTGTAAGGACTTTAAAGGTAGACATCGGACTGGACTAGAGTTTAAAGTATCTCTTTATGCAGATAATCTGCTTTTGTATGTCTCTGATCCAGCTTCATCACTCCCCTCTATTCTAGAAATCCTGAAAAAAATCTCAGGGTATAAATTAAAAGTACAAAAGAGGGAACTTTTTACTTTAAATTCTGAAGAAGATTGACTTCCTTCTAGCCTTTTCCCCTTTCTAATGGTCCAAGATTGTTTTAAATACTTGGGTATCGAGGTCACTCACTCTTTCCTAACTGATTTTACAAAAACTTCACCACTCTACTTAATAAGTGTAGACAGGCTATGAATCGTTGTGCCTCCTTACCATTATCAGTAGCAGGGCGTCTTATCCTAATAAAAATGATAGTGTTGCCCAAGTTTTTATATCTCCTCCAAAACCCATTCTAATTAAAAAAAAGTTTTCTTGAAACACTTGACAAAAGCATTATAAATGTAGTTGGATCAGCAAGACTCATCTTCAAAGACCAAAGTGGTCAGGAGATCGCCTGATTTCCTTTTTTATTACTGGCCATGCAACATTCAGAAGTTAATTCACTGGTTCGAAGACCTACCAATTGCAGGAAAGGCAGAATAAAGTGCAATTAGTTATCATCATGTCAATACCATTTGGGCTCAGTGGTTTCTGCAGCCTTGCCCCTTCTTGCCAATAATTTGAGTTCAAATATACTAGTCACTCAGTAAGAATGTGGTCTCAGTTTAGAAGATATTTTGGGCTGCAAGGGGCTTCTACTCACTCCCCCATTAAGTCAAATCACATGTTCATTGCCTCCTGTACACACTTCATATTTACTTAATGTTTTAATACAGGGATTAGAGTAATCCACAATCTATACATAGAGGACATATTTGCATCTTTCTCTTGACTATCCCAAATTGATAACCTACCTAAGAACCATTTCTTTTGTTACCTTCAGATCAGGAGCTTTGTACATTCAATTCATTTCCAGATAAGCCCATAATATCACATGTTGACCATATCCCTGAATTTAATTCAGACTGTAAAGGACTGATTTCCCAGATTTATGAGCTCATTAACAACATCAATCCACACTCCACTGTAAAAATGACCTGGGACTCGGATCTTGGAGTAGATTTAACAGATGACCAGTGGGATTCTGTCTTAGACTTTGTACACATCTATGCCCGCTAGACATAATACAGCTCAAAGTGGTATAAAGAGTTCATTTAACTAATGCTAAATTGGCACAGATTTATCTGAACACTGAGCCGTCATACCCTTGATGTAGAGGCCAGCTAGCAGACTTTATGCACATGTTCTGACTGTGTCCAAATCTGTCCACCTTCTGGATAAGTATTTTTAAAACCTTTAGTGAGATGTTTGGAATCCAATTTAACCCTGACTCAGTCTGTGCCCACTTTTGTTTAACACAAAAGGAATCCCATGCTCTCTTACCAGATAAAGCCTATGTGGTCATAACTTTCATTGCACTCCTTGCGAGATGTTCGATTCTTTTAAAATGGAAGCAGTGCACTCCTCCATACTTTTCTCAAAACAAATGTATTTCCATACATCTCAAAGATGTTATACATAACATGCTAGACATCTCAAAGATGTTGTGTATTTCTTAAAGCTAGAAAATTTAAATACACACTCAAAGGGTCCTCTCAAACCTTTGTTAAGATATGGAGGCCCTTTTTGGATTTTAATAACTCTTTTAATAACTCTCTACTCTAAAGAGTAGAGTGGACCCCTTAAAGGCCCCTTTCTCCTCTTCTCTCTTCTTCCTCTAGTTTGAATAATTAATGCAATTATTTGATCATAACCTGTAATCCTATAATCCTTGGTGGTTGGGCACCTGAGTGGTTGTGCAGGGTGGTAGGGATGGGAATGGGGACTTCAGTTTGTCAGCATATTTGATGAATAGTGCCTCTTTGTATTTAGAGTAGGTGACTGGAAGTCAAATATATGTGTTTTGTATCTTCTAATTGTGTATAATAGAAAATTTGAAAATCAATAAAATATATTTACCAAAAAAAAAGGAAAGATACACAAAAGTGCATTACTGGCACCTGCTGGTAGATCTCTGTGGGTAATGTCAGTAATTCATACTGACATGGCATGGCAGCATGGCAGCCAGTGGAGCTTGTTCTTCGTCTAAACTTGAAAACACAGTCTTTCTGAACATTAACCTCATTTACGTCTTAAAGGTTTTTGGGGTTGCTCACTTCAGCCCACAACAGGTTATAATCTCACCATGTTTGTTTGCTCACTCTGCCACATTTTAATGCAGGGATGTGTTGCATATTTTCTGTTTGGCAGTCACCAAATTTCAGCTGTTTCATAATAACAGGAACTGTTTGCTATATGATAATGTAGCTTGATTTATATGAGAGAAAATGTCAGCACTGCAGTGTTTACTGATGATATGTAAGGAGGAGCAGAGCAGACAATATTTAGTGACTAACACATTATAGAAAAACACACTCACTTCTAGTGGTTTGTAGCCACGCAGATAGTTTTGGTTATATTTGTAAAAGGCCTTGAGATATCTGTCTTTTCCGCCTCCACCACAAAACAGTGGAACTGAGCAGCATTTTGTTTGTGTTGCCCACAGCATTGGACAATTACATTTAAAAGCCCCACAGGTGTTTTCACTTCATCTCAGGCAGTGGTGGAAAGTAGCTAGATGCATTGATTAGAGTACTTTACTTCAGTACATTTTTGAGTTACTTTAATATTTTTACTTCACTTCAGTAGTTCCACATTATGCCACTTGTACTACACTACATTTCAGAGGGGAATGATGTATTTTTTACTAACTGCATTGGCTTGTTTATGACCCCTTACAAAAAAGCAGTGTGTGACTGGGGTCCCAAGTCATGTTTCAACTAAGGAGAGATTTCCTCTTTAAACTTGTCAGATGGGTTCATTAAGTAACATTTGAGGCCAAAATTAGGTAAAATGATTCTATATTTCCTATAAAAGCAAAGATTCATCCCAAAGTCCAAACTGAACAGACATTTGTGTATCAGAACTTTGTTTTTGCTTCTTTCCTCTCCCATTAATCATCTCATAACCCCTCAGATTTCTTTTGTGACACTTTGAGGAGGGGTGGCCCTTAGGTTCGGAACCACTGGACTAAACAACCTACAGCTCCATGCTCTATGTCATTTTTTTGTACATTTCATCGCCTGATTTTATTGAATTATTTTGCTGAAATAATTCATAGTATTTATATAATAATTGTCCTAAACTCGATTACTGAACTTGAGTAGTAGCTAGTAACTTTGCTTTGGAGGATGCTGTATAAATAAAGTTTGTCATATAATCATATTTATTGTTACATTATTAATACTTAAAAAAAATGTGGTGATGTCATGTAGACTGATGAGGACAAATAAAAACACCTGTGTGAGGGCAAGGCCCACAACAAACAAAGCAAACAAATTCTAAAGCAAGATATCTGTCCAGAATCAGCAACCCCCCTGACTCTGGATGGAAGGTATTTTTCACTGAAGGCATACTGACTTGTCACAGCAGGAAAAGCACATGTGTAAATAATAAAATGAATGATGGCTGAATTCCATTTAGCTGCTTCAGTTTCTGGCTCAGTGTCACACTGTCATGACTTACAAAGACACCTGAATAGAACGGAGCCATTCTTAATGTTATTAGTAACACATGTACTTTTCCTACTACGACAAGTCAAAATATCTGCTGTGGAAAAGGTCTGTCCAGAGAGCAGTATTGATTAGAGCTTATACAATTACTCTTCCTAATAAATAGTCCTAAGAAAGACATGATGAGAAAAAACTGGGGAAAAAAAACTGTCAAACTCTGCGCAACGAAGACGAATGTTTTAATTCTGTCTAACAATTCTGCATGTTCTGTCATGTTAAAGGAACAGCTCGACATCTTTGGGAAATATAATTATTTGGTTTTCTTCCTGAGAGTTAGATGATACCACTTTCGTGTTTGTGCACTAAAGGTACAGCCAGCAGCTGATTAGCTTAGTGTAGCACAAGGACTGGAAACTGGAAGTTACTACAGCTGGCCAAGAAATTAGTGAGCTTCAGAGGTGGATTTTGTTGCCTTTGGACAGGTCCGGGTTAGCTGTTTCCCCCATTTCCAGTCTTTATGCTAAACTAAACTACAGGACAGTGGTACTGAACTTCTCAGCTAACTCTTGCTGAGAAAGTGAATAAGCATGTATCCCACATTGTCAAACTATTCATTTAAACAGCAGAATGCTCAATTTGTGGTCATTTGTAAAAAGAATAATTTCACGTTCTGGAAAAATGTCTTTTTTTTCTCAAAAAAGATGAATGTTTTAGCCTTTTTTTTCCATTTAGAATTAAACTGTAAATTATGTGGAATAACTGCAAGATGGGTCTCCTTTATAAAAGACTTCAAAAGGAGGGAAGCAGATAAATAATGGTGTATAATTGTGGTTAAACGGTCATGATGTAGGTGATAGGACATGTGGCATTTAACTGTCGATGCCCTCAAGTCTACCCACAAGATGGCACCAGAGCACTCTCTGGCTAGAAGACAGCACTGCAGGTCTTTGATCTAACAGTGCAGTCTGCTTGAAGAGTACCAGACCTGAGGATGTTGGACCAGAGAGATACATTTCTGACTCATTGTTACTGTGATATTTCTAATTAGATAAAGTGGAGTAACATCTAGACAGGACACTGAATGTGGTCAACAATTGTCTTATTCAAAATGTATTTTCAGAGGTTTACAAACTATACATGTGTTTAGTTATTACATAGGCCTCTGAGGAGCTGCCAGTCAGTTTCAATCTCTATGCTTGGACTTGAACTAGCTTCTCACAGATGATACACTGGCACCTTAACACGCTGAGAACGGAGCAGCTTCCGCAGTCTCTGTTCTAGCAGCTAACTCTGACACAAGCCTGTCCTCTCCGGTCATTTACATCCCTGAGACGGAGCCGCAGTGAAATGGCTGTATCCTCCGTCTCTGCGCTGATGGAAGTCTGTCTGACAGGCCTGAGCAGCAGCAGCAGCAGCGGCAGCCCTGTATGTTTGCTGTCTTGTGCGCAGGCACCACTGAGCCCGTGAGGGACGGAGACATCTGTATATTCAGGTTTTCTACTCCTGCAACGCGCTGCTTAGGGTATATGGCAGGACATGAGGAGGTACATGCTCGCTTGGCTGCGTGGTGAGCCGTAGCTGCCATTATTGTTGTTTAAGACTGTGAAATAAAGATGAATCAATAAACTACACACACATACACACATATGTGTATATGTATATATATGTATATAAATACACACACACATATATATATACATATATGTGTGTGTGTGTGTGTGTGTGTGTGTGTGTGTGTGTGTGTGTGTGTGTGTGTGTGTGTGTGTGTTCAGTGTAGAGACCTATAGGCAGTTTATTGTACCAGGGCATACAGAGGCCTAACACATTTGAGGAAGTTTGAGAAGAAGGAGTTAATGACTGGTAGTCAATGTATTTTAAGTCAACTTGTTAATGTTGTAAAAAGGGAAAAAAATCTATCAGGATAAACATCAAGAAAACAAATATAATGGGCA
Organism: Xiphias gladius; assembly: GCF_016859285.1. NCBI lineage: Eukaryota > Metazoa > Chordata > Actinopteri > Istiophoriformes > Xiphiidae > Xiphias > Xiphias gladius. Next base: position 24,435,559 of record NC_053416.1, on the reverse strand, counting down.
TAAGCAGTCAAATAGCAGCTAGAAGAGTCATAGTTAAAACTAAATTCATTGATATACATACATTAAACTCTCTTTGTCCTGTGTTAGACTATGCTGCTTGGGTGTGGGGATTTAAAGCAAACAAAGGATGTGAGCAGGTCCACAATTAAGTCATGAGGTACTTTCTAGGAATAAATAAATATGCTGCAACAATAGCTGTGACAAGGGACGTGATGGGAACCCAGTGAGTACGTTGGGCTGTTTGTATTAGCAGACTGTGGCACAGACTAGTATGACTGAACAACAGTGGACTCTGTAAGAAAATCCTCCTGTGGTGCTTGGGCAGAGTATGCTCACTTAATTTCATTGAGTAGGGTGTGAGGAAGCATATGTCTGCCTGGATGCCCAGGTGTGGTATTGTACTATCTGAAAACAGTACGCAATGTTAGAACTGATGAACAAAATAGGGTATGTGAATTTAATGACCTAAAAAAAAATGACGTGTATTTTATTTGACGTTGCCATTTGTCTCACGATAGAAGAATGAGGTAACATAGTAGAACTAAAAAAGATTATTTTTACCAGAAGATACTGAAATTGTGCAAAAAGCCTCGATGAAAGTGAGACTATTGAAACAGACAGTGCCTTGCTATTAAGAATCAAGACTAAGGCTCGGTTTATGGTCTCTCAGAACATGCTGTGCTAACATCAGTATACTAACATGCTCACAATGATAATGCTAAAATGCTGATGCTATGCAGGTATAATGTTTAACGTGTTAACCATCTTTGTAAGCATATTACCATGTAGACATTTGCAAATTAGCACTAAAAACAAAGTACAGCTGAGGCTGATGGGAATGTCACTAACTAGACATTTAACCCAAGAACAAAAAATGTGTCAAACCTCATGTTGGGTCTACAGGAAATGTCAGGGGAACATCAAAGTCATTATTATCCATCCTCTGGGGACCATGAATGAATGAATTCATAGCCATTCATCCTGTATATATGTTGGGATATTTCAGCCTGGACCGAAGTGATGGATCAACATTGCCAAGTATAGACCCATGCAGCTAGCATGTATGTCTATGTCTGTGCTGTACAGGTAGCTTTTATACTGTTTTTCTAAAGCATGTTTTACCTTCTTCTCTGTGGATTAGGAACAACCTCTAGCATTTGTGATGTGCAGAAATGATTTGTTTTTCTTTGGAACATGAATTTGAACCAATGGAGATCTTTGTGTATGTGGCGCTAGTGTGTGTCCCATGTGGTATGGACACATGTTGGTTTGAAGCGAAAATGAAAAAATATCAATGAATTCATTTCAAAATTAGTTGGATATGAACTACAACAAACTATATTTCAACAATATATACATATACATTTCTTTTGCATGTGAATATTTAAAGGCATAAAAACTACAAAGTGCATTTATCCATCTGTTGATACGTTTACTGCTGAAACCGCACACACACTAACATGAATTTGTGGGCTGTAAACAAATACACACACACACACCACTCACACACATACTTTCAGCCATAGTGGTGACTGAGTTTATGTGTTTTCAAGCCTCATTTGCAACATTTGAGAAGCTTGTTTTTTTTTTTTTTTTTCCCCCCCTTAGTGTGAGATTCCCGGAGGCCACTTAACAGAGGCACAGTCAGCAGATTCTGATAACATGTAAGAGCATGATGTTTATTTTACTCATCAGAAATCAAAGTCGTCTTTGTGCCGAGCAAGGGTTGGATTCCCAGGTTTCAGAGAGGTACTCTTTGGGTTCAGCATAGCGTTTCCAAGCTGTGGCTGAATCACAGGCACAGGGATTTCAAAACAGCTGGGAAGCTCCATTCAAAACCCTCATACACAGTGTGGCAGAAGGGTTAATCAAAGATCACTAGTTTTTCAGTCCTGACATGTTTTTTGATTACAGTTCATTTATTAGGTGCTGTTTGCCATTGATGTTTTTAATGTTCTTGAAAAGGCAAGAACACATGAACTGAACTATATTCATAATTGTTCTTGATTATTTGTTTCTTTGACATGTTGGCCTAAAGACACCACCTCATCCACAACTATCCCTCAGCACCATGCTGTGTTCATGTCATGTGGGAATAATTGAAGAAATTACTTCTCTGTAAAAGGCAAAGAAGTGGTAGAGTTCCTATGTGATGTACTTTGAAGCCATAATGACACAGTGATTGCAGCTGTCTGTAGATTTTAGTTTCTCCACATAATCTTTTTCACATGTGCACTTGGTTATGGAGTTCATGTTTTACAGCAAGCCAAACATAGTATTGTAAACCACAAATGACAAATCCAGCAAGTTGTATGCTCTTGTGGTATTTTTACATGTCAGCAAAAAAAAAAAAAAAAAGACTGAGGTCATGCAGTTCTTTTGGTTTATTTGAAGGTGAATGTATCACGTTGTGCTTTCCTTCTTGGTGACACCAGGAGAGTATCAGTGTGCTTGCCCGAAACTAATTTCACATGACTCAAAAGCTCAGCTGAATGGTATTATCGACAACTGTAGGAGACTTGTATTTACCATTTAACAAATGTAGCATCAATGCTGAAGAGGATTTCACGGTAGACCACTTAGCAGTACTATTTTTGACCAGTGACCCTCCAAAAAACAGCATATTTGAATTTATTTTGTTCAACAAACACTTTACTTCAATCCCTATTTAGCATTTATTTATTGACATCACATTAAGAATTAATTACTTGTCTATAACACAGACGATATAAGGACACCTTTGCCTTCTGTAACTGGTGTATCAACAGTTAATGAATGATTGATAACAGAGGATAATACAGCTTTAACCACATTTACTGAGATATGATTTCAAACAAATCCTTTTGTGTTAAAATATTTATTAATTGTTAAGACGTGTACAAATCATCCATAGGCAAGTTTAGACGTGTTTATAAATGTGTTCAAAACTCATGAAGACATGAGGAGCTCTAACATTCAGTTTTGGCGAAAAATTCTTAACTCAAGGAACACTTACCAAATTTCTTCTGGGGCTTTCAGCTGCATCCGGTGGCCTTCGTCAGCAGATGAAGTTTGCTCAGATGTTACAAATACATCATAGTTATATACGGCTTATAAATTCTAAATAGTGGGGTTAAAATAAAGTGTTACCAATTAGCTAACTACTTCTGACAATAAAAGCTAAATTTTCTACATTATTCTGCATTGAGAGTGTGATAACATTGTCTTGCAGTACTGGGTTAAGTCACTGACTGAAACAGATTCTGTTATGTCACACTTTGCACGTATTCAGTTTCCACATTCAAGACACTATAATAATCAGTAGATGTTCATGTTTTTCAGTGGATTGTTTTCTGCTTTAATGTTTCCATAAGTATGCAGAAGAGTGTAATTCCCCTGTGTACCATACATTACCTCCCACCCAACATGTGGATGCTTTGCTCAGTACTGAATTTGTTTGATCCCACCGGTGTGTTCTACTGATTTGTTAACAATGATCAAAGGTTTAAAGCAGGCCTTGTCCACACAGCTTTGATCATAAATTCATGGGTTTTAATGCCCTGACAGCAGTTGTTCCCATATCAGCCCTAATCTGGGACAAAATGAAACCCCGTCTGTATTGACACCTTGAAAAAAGTGTTGTACTGTCTCAAATTTTACATTGTTTGTTACCATCCTATTACAAACTCAGGTGCAGTCTTCTGTCAATATATCTAGATTTTTTTTTCTTTTGGCAGGATAAACATTATTTATGACAGCAAACCATTTTTATGGCCTAATCGGCTTTATTCAAAAGATGGTACCTCTGTATGCCAAAACAGCATGACCTACACAGCTTCATGCGTTTGGGAAGAAGATTCTACTACTTGCCTTTGCACAAAATGTGGAAAAGCAATCATAAATTGACTTCTGTGTTAGTAACAGCTCTATTGCGTTGTCATTTTATGAGAGGAAAATTACTGTTTGGTGGACTATTTCCAACAATTACGTTCCTTACAATGAACAGATGTTTGTACTGCTGAATTTGGGAGCAGGATTCAAGTGTAATCATCTGCCAGAAAGTAAAGTATCAGCTCAGTTTTTGACAGTAGAATGTGATAATTTAATTCCAAGATCAATGAGCAAATTGAAATAGCTGAAATTGATATAAAAAGCTTCATTCATCATTAATATATCCATTCAGGTTTATACCAGTCAAACCTTTAAGGGTTGTGTTCATAAGTCAGTAGTTTCTGTATGCATTTCTGTTACAATTGTTGATTAATTGAGTAGTTGATAGACAGGAAATTAACTAATCAACTATTTTGATGATTGATTAATCATTTAAGACTAGATTAATTTTCCAATCAAAAAAATGCCAACAACTCACAATTTGTTGCTTTTTGTTGGGTCAACAATATAATAAAATGAATATTGTTGGGCTGTTTTCTGATATCCCATAAACCTGTTGGTTTACAGATATATCAATGCCTCTGCAGTCTGTGATGTGTTATGATTATTTTCTCTAATGACTATTCGAGACAATAATCAGATTAATCGATAATAAAAATTGTTAATTGGAGCCCTAATTTCTGTAATCTGTTAAAAATGTTATTTAACGATTTAATTAATCTATTGTTCCATTTACATGTAACTTGACACCAAATATAATGTTTTACACTGAAAATATTTTGATTACATATAAATTTGATCATATATTATTTTACCCCCACTGGGAAATGGTTATTCCCATAAGTATCCATATTCATTTATTTATGGAATTTTTCCACTATTCTATATTGTGTTAGACTGTAATGAGTGCTCAGGAAAATTATGCGCATTTTTGATTTCATGTCTATATGAGAACTTCATGCCTGTAAGTTTTTTCAAGGCTTTTTAATTTCCTTACTTTAGTGAAACTACAAAACTCAAATAACTTAATCGGCAAAACGTACATGATTTCTGGCTTATAGCACAATTGTAAAAGTCTGAGCACGAAATTTGTAACTGCAACACACGACACATTAATGAGTACTAATTTAATCCTCATGCCAACGCTTATCTGATGCCTGGAACCAGAGACGAGAAATAAAAACACTTGGAGAGACGGCAACTCAAAGCTCCTGCATATATAACAAAAGCTGTAGAATGTCTGACAACAGCTTTATAACACAATTAGTCATGGCTAAGCAGACAGCATGTAATCCACTTATTACAGCTATCGCAAGGAGGACTGTTATTTTAAAAAAAGGCGCTTCACAAATGAAATCACTGCAATGTCATGAAGTATCAGTCCATAATATGACCTCCTAGTTCGATGTGATTTAAGAAATGATCTCATTTTGAGGTGTTCCTTGATACGTCCAACATTGCCTCCGCAGTCTTTGAGGTGTTGAATGAATGTTTTGTAGAGTGGAGTTCATGCAAAGTGTTGCTGCTCAGAGTTACGGCTGGGGGATGATGGGAGCTGATATGACTCGCAGCAAGTGGAGGCTCGGGCTGAGTTCCGTGCTTTGTTCCCAGATCGTGAGGTTAATGGTTTTCCATACTGGGTGGCGAGGGAGGAGCAGCGCAGGTTTTTCAAGCATTCTGTGTCGGAAAATTAGGATGCAGCCTCTGTTGTCAGAGCCGGGGAGCTGTCTGCCACTTTCCCAGCAGCCCTTGGGCCGGTGACAGGGAGATGGATGATATCTGCAGCCTGGCCGCACTGCTCCCCCAAAGCACACAAACACACACAGTCCGTCTCTAGTTCTCACACACAACTCACACACACACACACAAATAGAGCAAACAAAAACACACCTACACATAGACTCTCTTTCCTCCCTTTCGCTCCCTTTCCTTGTATTCTCTTTTCCTCTAACACACACACACACTCACTTACAGAGAGTACGAGTATTTGTCTAATACACCTCTCCCTTTGTTGCCTTTGGCAACAAAACCAATATCCTACATATCAAGGGGAATGAAAACCTCACAAGTGAAAACAATGAAAATGTTGTGAGGGGAAACTGCAGGATTCCTTCATTGTTTGCTTACATGGAATAAAACATATTATGAAATAACCAAACACACAGAACATACTCAACAGAGACATTTATTGAAATCAGTATTTACAATATGAAAAAGTAGAAACTGTAGAATTCACAATTATTACATTTTCTTTTAAGACATGAAATGCAGGGGGAAAATTTTATTAATGCATTTTGGAGAGTACACCGTGTAAAATACATAACATATTATTAACACAGATAATACTGCACAAGACAAAGTTTACTACAATTACTACAATAACTCAACTAGTACAGCTCAACACATAGTGATGGTTGATATAAAACACACACTTCCACTGTCCTTAACTGTATGGCTTTGGGAGGGATGCTGGACTTGAACTTGTATGTTTTACACAATAAAAAAGCAGTATAAAGTGTGTAAGTGTGTGTATGTGTGGGGGTGTTAAGTCCATTCCTTGCCTCTCTCGTCCTCCCCCCTGCCCGTCTCCCTATCTCTCGCCTCCTTTTCTCCCTCCTATTCTCATTGTCCTTACCTGCAATCCTGCCCTCCGCCATGCTGCTGATGTTCCTGCAGTCGGGACCGAATCCAGCGGCCATGTCACCTGAGCAACAGCCGCTGCATACTAATGAGGAGCTGCGGGAAGGGAGTGAGGGGGTAGTGGGGGGTAGCTTGACTCTGCTCTGCTCTGCGCTGGAAGGAAACGCCTCCTATACTTCACTTCAGCCCCCCCTCACTTTTCTTCTTCTTCTTCCTCCTCATCACTCTGGAGGAACAGAGAGAATGGGAAGCTGTAAAAAGATGGTAGGAAAACAAGGAGACGAGAGGGGGCAAATATGGCGAGAGTGGTGTTGGAGCGGTGCAGAGAAGAGAGAAGGAGTGGAAAAATGGTGAAATGAGAAAGAGGGAGGGAGAAGGGAAAAGGAGGAAGAGGGCTGGTAGGGAGCAGGGTGTTAAGGGAAACATCCATCACTGTTTTAAGTGACTACAGTGGGATGGAGCTGAGTAAAAGGTCATCTGGTCTCTTTCTATGCACAGTGGGCACCTGGGCAGAGCTGAGCTGCTTCCAAATGACTCCAGGCTAATTATCTTGCACAGGCCGTCTGTTACGGCAGTCTGACACTTTTACGGACTCACTCCTCTAGTGCAAGTGCGCAAGCAAAACAAGGCAGTCATACACCCAAACACCATCCCCTTCTATTGTCTGGTAACAAAATGTATCACACTGAAAAATACTAGAAAGTAAGGTTTGGGATTTTGTTGTTGTATTACAAATGCATGTTGCGATTTGTCTTACCTCTGAGCACGGGGAATGACAGACAATTGCCAGGGCTCCTAGACAAAAAGAGATAATAATAGCAATTTAGCATAAATGTGGGAAAACAGATAATAGAGAGGGGTTGACCATTACCACTGCCTTTACAAGGATGGGAAGAGCCTCAGGAAAAGTTGAAACTAAAAAACTAAATGTAGCAGAATCCATGACACATCAACTCTTTCGTGGTGCAATATCAAAGGTGAAATCACTCAAGTCACTTGCGATTTATCCAAGTGTCCACCTGCCCAGGAGACCAGTGGATGCACTTGAGGACACACTAGGAATTTGTGGTCATGACCCGTTTCAGCAAGGACACAAAGCAAACCTGAATGTGACTTAGCTAGCTGAACATGTGAGTATGCGTAGGTGCACGTGTGTCATGCGTGAGCTAAAGTGAGAAGTTTAACCAGAAGTCAAATCATTTGAGTCTTCAGTTTACAACATAACGGAGTCTGGCACTACTGCAGCATTGGCGTATAAAAGGATGGGTCAAAGACTGGCTGAAAGTCTGAACTCTCATTGGACAGCTCTGCTAAATTGACAGAAGTCTAACTATCTGGTGGCCAATGGGTTAAAAGCTTCTGCTTGTGGCAACAATGCTAGGCCAGCTATAGGTCACATTCAAGTCCCAGCCACTGGATAGCCAACCTGCAAGACAGAGCATAATTATCCCAGCCTGTTACAGTTCAATAACTCCATCAAGCTGCTAGCCAGATACCAGGTTTCCCTGGCAACGCCTCTGAAGTGACTCACAGATCAGAAAGAGAAGGGGAGATAACACGGGACCCGTGGAAGGCCAAGAGGACTGAGGGGGGATACACCCTCAAATACTGTGGACCTTTAGACAATACAAACACACATACACACACACAAACACACACAACAAAACAGGTCTGAGAGCATTCCAGTTGGCTGTGCTGAGACCTCTGGCCTGCCAGGCCGTCAGTCTGCTCCCTTTGAGCTTTGTTGTTTGGTTTTCAATCATCAGCCTCACTTTCCAGACTCCTGCTCTGTGCCCACAGGCCCAATGTGAAAATCCTCCAGTCTCAGTGCAGCTTGACGGTCCTTTCAATAGACACCCCCACCTCCCACAGCACTTACTGTAATCCGAAAAAGTTAATGGAGTTTATCTCTCATCCCTGTTGCCCTGAGAATAACAGAGAAACTTTTGTGCTTTTGATGCACAGGGATAATTACATTACAAGTGGCAATACGATTTATACTCTCGATTGAATTAAAAACAAAACTAATTTGGCTTCAGTGCAGACTATAAGGGGGGGGGCTTTGTGTATAAAATGCGTCTGCATGTTTTTGCACAGGTGCATTTGTGTGGTGTCATTGGCACGCTTTTATGTGAGTGTGTTCAGGTGACTGTCTGGCCTCCTGCCGCAGTGTCTGGAAACTCAGACGCCCCCCGCCCCCCTCCATTCCAAGCTGCTCAACTATCGGGCATACCTGACGCCCCAAACCACACACATACACCTGCACCTCTTCCCCCACCCCGCTGTGATAAGAGATCCACTGAACACTGAGCTGCTTCACCAGACAACACAACCTGACAATCAATACAAAAAAAAAAAAAAAACAGGCCCTCTAATTCACTAAATCCATCTGATTTCCACGTCAGCCCAAATCCAAATGTGGCGGATAAATGTTAATCTGTTCTTATTACTTTTATCGGGGAGCGATGTGGCGGTGCAGTGTGTTACAAGACCACCTCTGAACAATGGAGTGTAATCTCTTGCACACACTTGGGTCCATCAGCTGGAGCCTTTGGTTTATCTAAATCTATTCAAGGTCTGAATCAATCTTTGCCGCAGGAACTTGAAGACCAGCTGAGTATAGAAAGCACATATTGAATGTTGTTTATTTAGGACAAGTCTTGATAAAAACATACTACACCATATTTATGTTCAGCATTTTGCTGAGGCACTGCATTGGTTACTTATGCACAAAATAAAAAGCAAAAGCTGGATTTCTGCTTTTTGATCAGTTTCATGAATTCAGTTTTTAAACAAATTCTAACATCTCACATTTTTTCTGTCTAAATTGTCACTGATTTATAATTCTTACTTTAGTAAAATAGTGAGATGGGCCCTTCACTATGTAAACACAGTACATAAATGCTTTTATTGAAAGACCAAAAAAGCTAATATTGCACATTGCTATCACGTAACTTGACCTTGACAACCACTTCCAGATTTATTATGATTGCATCTTATTATATCAAAATTAAAAGATCAAATGAGCATTTTCAGAATCAAACCAAATTAAAAGCAATGCTCTTACTTTAAATGAATTCTTATCTCAAATATTTTCATATTTCATACACTTCAGTAATTCATAGCCAATGATAAAAAAAATTAAGCAGGTTTCTCAATCTGCATTTCCTTTGAAAATATTAATTATCAACTTGGTAGGAAAGAAAACAAAAAACTTAACCTTAGCAACATAAAAATTGTATTCAAAAGGTCATGATGCAGAAGTGCATTAAGCTGCCGTTTTTTCTACGTCAATAAAAATCAGCTTTTACAGAAAAAGCTTTTCTCAGAATTTCCCTGAAGGATATTTTTTCTTTTTTCCCTGTTCTGTCAGAAGCAGTGTAATGTTTAGATGGCACAAAAGAGATCAATTTAGAAGTTGCTCATTGAGAACTGGTTTGACTTTGAAGAAAGTTTTTATTCCCCATTCGGTGGAGTTACAAACTAGCCGGGAGCTGATTTTTACGGGGTGATATTTATTGGATCCTTGGCGGATTGCTCTGAGCATGCTGCTTTGTTACTGTTGGGAGAGCGGTGAGGATTTCATCAGTGGGCTTGGGTGCTGCCAGACTTTGCTGCGTGTCAGACAGACCCTAATAAAACTGTCTGGCTGTTTTGTGGGCACCAGCTCTGCTCTGGCTGTGCTGCGTCTGACTGTTCAGCACTTGTCGCACTGTGCCTGGCTGTTTGGTATTCATGGGGCACAGCACTCCTTCAGCTGTTGCTGGGGGCTCTGTGGCATAGGCACAGACTGATTAGTTGGCATCGGCATTGTTCACTATGAAACCAAATGGGGGGACGGGAAGAAAAAAAACATAATTAGGAAGACAGGGAGACTGGAGACTGGAGACTGGGAGAAAGATGGAGAGGAGGGTATTAGGGAGAAAATCAATTGTTTTGAACTGCATTCCTAATATGGGTAATTTAGCAGAAATTAGGTTTTCAGAAAAGCATGCTGCCTTGGGTAAAACTGAAAGTTTAAAAACCAGGTCAAGCTGTAATGGTGAATGAATTCATACCTTTCAATAGCATAAAGGGAAAGAACACATTTTTTTAGCAGGCCTAATTTATTGTAATTGCACTTCTATAGTCATGTTCTTAAGAGACCAGTCCAATGTTTTCAATTTCTATTAAATGTTCAGTCCGTCTTTTTACCATGCCGTCTTGCTGAATTACAATGTCTGACTGATTTGTACTGCGCCTCCACTTTAAATACTGATTTAGACCATTAACCAATTTGGTTGTGACATCTCATGACAATGGCAAATTTTGACAGAAATGATCAAATTAAGAAAGCGACAAGATTCCTGTGGAACTAATTACATATTTAAAAAGTGTGTTCAGTGATTTTTCTTTAACATACTGTAAGATATCTTTCTTCTGTTCTCTGATTCACTGACAATTTAAATGCATTTTTTTTAATCATAGACATAATGCATGTGAAATTATTTGAACCATTCCAGTTACTATGACGTAGAAAACAATGTATTTGGCTTTCATGTCTGGGGTATGCATATATTTATAAATTAGCGGGTAAAATCGTTAGAACTTGCTTTTTTAAATTACTCTGTTTCTTATTGTTATCAGATATCATATTCTGATATTGATTTTGAAAATCAATATTATAACTGTAAAATATTTTAACACCTGCTGATAGTTGGCGCAGAAATATAGAAACATATGAAGCAGTATAACTGAAATTACAGATCATGTATGTCTTTAAAAAAGGATTAAGGAGTAAATAAATGAGTTTGCTGTTGACAAACGATTAAGTTAACGATCTGATAAAAACAAAACTATAAAATAGGTGTATTAAAATCAGAAAACAGCAGTAGCAGATGTGGCATTAGTCTCAGACTGCCGCTATAGCGTCAAAATGAAGCTGGAGTTATCAAATTCAGAGCGACTGTCTTGGTAATGGTGGATCAAATATATTGGCTGGGTCTCTGCGATACTGTGCTGTGGTGGTGACAGAGGTTAATCATCACGGGTCTGGGGTGTGGTGGTTTGGAGTGGTTGGTGTTGTTTCATTTCTAATCAGATCATGTGTTACTTGAATGGTATTCAAACAAAGAGCCATTATAATGTTGGATGACAACGCAGTGCAGTGTTGACGGGTATTTCAGTTTTATGCCAATGACACTGCTGCGATCACATAAGGTGTTCTTGATTAATTTATCTGAAAACAAAAAAATTCTGGCTATACCAAATGCACACTTCTGCATACGCAGTTTCATCAATGCTTTAGTTTAGTTAACACTTATAAATGATGTGATGGAGGAGCAGACTGAACAAAAATCCTAAGAACATTTGCTCTTTATTGTACTCAACAACTTCCTTTTCATGTGTCAACCTCTCTTCCTTTATCTACACCATCCCTACCATGTATGTATTTTTTTTTAACAATAAATCAGTCGCTGCTTCTTTCCGACTGTACCCTGGGAACATTCGGTAGAAAGTTGATTGTGCCCTCCGCCCGCGTCCCAAGAGCCTAACCCGTGATTTTTTATCAAGAGAGCTCACAAGTTAGGGTCTCAGGGAGCAGGTGAAGTACGACAGAGTCTACTGAGGAGCCGCAGTCAGCTGCAGGGTACTGAGTGTCACTCACGACCTTCCCTCGCTCACTCCCTCACACACATACACATACACTAGCTATTCCTCAACCGCTGCCTCTTAAAAGTACCCAATTTCTTCCCAAAGGCACCCATAGCCACAAAGTGTCTATCTTGTGAGGCATGGGCTGCAGTCAAAAAACAAAACAGCTCTGTGCCCTGAACAGAGAAAAAGGTTCCCATGTTCCTCCTTTCCCCCGACGCGGATAACTTATTTTGTTCAGAAGGCTCATTTTGATTCCTGTGCACACAAAGACATGCAAGGGTAGAAACATTTTCAGACAAACGCTTACATGCGCTAAATACCGCAAAACACTAGACAACAACAGCAGCATCAGAAGAGAACAGAGATAACAAAGGAAGACAAAGAGGTAAATTAGTTGGACATAGCGGTAAATTTGGTGGAGACAGCCAGACTTAAATTATCTTCATCGCAGCACCCAGACAGAAGCAGAAGCAGAGGATCAGACAAACAGACAAGCCTGCACTGCCTGCTCTGTGCTAACTAGCCTTTGTGCTGGAAAAGGAAAAGCCCCCCAGCCAAGCAGCCGGGCTCGCCTCTTTGTCCTAAAGAGCGTCGGCTGATCATCAGTCTACATTTCTCTCATCCAGGATGGCAGGACCCAGATCCGTCTGTTAGACCATCCGTCCATTTGTACTGACTGATGGAGGCACAGAGCCACCTAGCAGCCTCAGCCTCTGGCTTTCCACCACAGGGGCAAGCACTGATAGTGTTCGGTCAGATATTAATAAATTAATAAAAAACCACAGAGCTTTGTGGCTCTGCTCTGTGCATGTTCGGCACTGATGAGAGCGCAGATAAAATTCCACATAAAAAGCTTTTTACAAAAGCAGGATCAGAATAGAACAGGCTTGTCTCCAGCACAGGTACAGGTTTGCAAGATGCAGGTACAGGTTTGCAAGATGACCCCCCCTCCACGCCCCCCCCCAAACTCTCCACCACTGACTGCAACACCCTCGACGCCAGATCCTTCCACCCACCTGCCGAACTCTGCCGCCATGGCGGCAAGCTTGGCACGCAATAAGTTGTCAGTGTTAAAGGCAACAAGCTTCAGTCAGAAATAAAACAGCTTCTATTTAACTAACAAAAAGCTCCAGGCACAGCTGGAGCATAAAATACCAAACTGCAGTAAAGATTAACCGAGTAATAATAAAAACATTGCCATGTCATTTTTGCCTGTCATGTACCCAAACACACCACTGACTGCCCCCACCCCCTCCACCCTGTCTCCCATCCCAACACCCACCTCACAACTCCTCCCCTCAGACTAAAAAAAAAAAAAAAAAAAAAAAAAAAATCGGATAGATGTCTCTGACTGTCTCCTTCTCTTTGGGGAACGCCAGGCAAAGTGGAGGCTTCCGGAAATGAATGCTCCGCGCCACCCGACGCGTTGCCTCGCATGCTCACTCTTCTGTCTGCCACCGACTACGCCTTTTGTGATCCGCCTCTGAGCTGAGGATGAGGAAGAACAGAGGGAAAAAAGGGCAGCAGTAGAAGAAGGGAAAAAAGGGGGTGAAAGAAAAGAGATGGTGGGGGGTACCAAGCCTAGATGTCTGGGGGAAGCTGCAGTCAGACGCAGGTCAGCGAGGTAGGAGCCCCCCCCCCCAGCACAGACCATAACTCCATCTCAGCGTTTGCATTGTCAGCTCCACCTCAGCATCTTACCCCCCCCACCCACCCACCAACCACCAGCAGCACTCCTCCTCCTCTTTGCTCCAGACACTGGGACATCAGCCATGTCGTGACACTGTCATCTACACCCTCTACTTTTATTTTTCCACCTTTCCCTCTTTTCTCTACCATCACAGGTCCAACACGATAGGCTGCCATCACCGAAAAACAAAAAAAAAAAAAACATTTGCTTCCTCCAGCTGCCACCGCAACTTGCTATCGTGCACCCCCCCCCCCCCCCATTTGACCCTTCCACTCCCCAAGCCCTACCTCTCCAGCATCTGCTGCCCTTACCTCCACATCCCCAACCCCCACCCATCCCATCCCATCACACCAGGTCTGTACCTGTCTGCTTGTCTCGCTTGTCTGTTACTCCCTGTCTGCATCTGCTTGCCCAAAGTGAGATACTGCAGCAGGAGTCTGCAGCGACAGCCTTCGCTCTTTCTCTCCCTCTCCCTCTCTCTCTCTCACACCCTCCATCCAGCCTTTGCTTGTGAACACGTTCCTCCCTGTGCTGATCAATTTCTTCTTTTTTTCCAGTGGCGCACGCACACACAAACACACACACACACACACACACACACACACACACACACTGCAGTGAACTGGATGGCTGTGGTTGCACTGTAGCAATCCCGCTGTCTTGTAACATGGACTGTAACATGAATGCAGCTTGCACTCTTTTGTGCAAACACAAACAAAAAAAACACTAATCAACAGATACAACCGCTGATACAAAATTGAGTGCAAACAGTCATTTGAGACAGACGACACACGAACAGGTACCCTCAGACGGACAGAACTACAAGCGAATGCACAGGTGACAGCAAAAAAACTGGCAAGACCCCCTAAAAAAGGACAGAGATACCGAACATGGCATGAATGGAAAGACAAGACACAGGAATCAGTGACACTACAGCGGCTCAGATCAGTTAACACACACACAAACTGTCAAACAGACAGCGAAGTGGTCATGAACACAAACAGTCACTGTCACAATATTGTGACTGAGACTTAAAAGCAGCGAGTAGCAGCGTAAGGCACATGTTTGCCCAGGTCAGATGGGAAAGCAATGGCTAATATTGTGTCAAAGAACTGCTCCATCACTGGAGAGTGGTCTTATAATTTCTGCTTGTCAAGCATTGGATTTTTAAAGTATGGTTGCATGGTTCCACATTTGCAGACATACAGTACAAACGCACAAAGTATCTTCCTCTAAACTATCTACATGTACTCATCCAGTCCCCCTGTGTCTCTCTGCCAGTTAAGCAGCACAGAGACACACTAATGACCTTCACATATAGAAAGATGTCACCTGCTGTGGACTACCAGCTCTATACTTATCATATATACTTATACATACTTTATATGTAGACATCCAACTATTAAATATACTGTAATATGCATTTGAACTCTGCAATCACAATTTAAAGCAAAAGTGTTTAAACTTGTATCGAAAAATTTTTGCAGGGTCACGGTAAGTGAAATATGTTCATTTCGAATTTAATTTACTTTTCAGGAGTAAATATTCTTGTCCTGTAAATCAAACGTGTTCCAGATGGACAACCCCAGCGGGAATATCAATTTGAGGTTTTAATGTTTAACAACTGCTTCACTTACGGATATAGCAACAATCCCTTATTTTCAGATCATTATTATTATTTTCAGATATTGTAAACACTACAAATGTTTTCATTTTTAGAGTATGAGATACTTTATATGATGAATGCTATGAAACTGTGGGTCAAGGCAGGAGAAAAAAAAATTTAAAGAAGACATTTTTCTCATCATTTTTCTGTCTGAACGAGATCTGCCCTTGACAGCTTGCTCTAATCTCAGACCTTAATCACCTTCAACACCCTGGATAGATTAGGGTTATGACCCCGTGTGACAGAGGGGGCAGGGAAAGAGATCTGCAAATCTTATCACTGATTGATTATGCCCTTTAATTCAAATGGAAAACAGCAGCTTTTCAACTCTGCTGCAATACAGAAAAGGCTGAACTGGAAAATGTCACTTCATCAATGGCGAATGTGTCACTACCTTTCTATCCTACAGAAACATACAGAAGCAGGGCGAGCCAAGAGCCGAAGAGGTGTAGAAGTAAATCCTGCAGCCAATGTCAAAACCGTGGCCAGGTTGAAGTCTATGGGGGATGGTCTGTTTTCTCAGATTGGCTTAGTGATGGCGGTGGTGACGCAGAGGCGGGGGGTTGGGAATGTTCTGTATGTTAAAGCCAGCAGGGCCAGCAGGCGGCCATATAGGTGATCAATCAGCTCCATTACAGCCATGTCACCGCAGAGTGTGGAGCTGTTGCCGCATCCCGCCCATCACCCCTCTTTGTACACACGCACACAAACGTTTCTTGCTTAGTTTCTAGTCTAGACTGGAAATAGAACCCACTGGCGTGATGAAATTAGTCCACAGGAGCAAACTGGATACAATGGCAGATAAACAATCCAGTCGCTGTTATGGACCAATGACACATTTTCAGAGAATCGGTGGGAATCAGGGCATGTAGGTGTCTTATTAGGGTGGGATTTGCCACTGATCAGAGAATACAGAACCAAGTTGTTGTGACAGAGCTGAAGCAGATTCTAATTCACTCTCTTTGATTTGTGCCAAGAAAAAGCTTTACAAAGCATGCAAAAATAGGACCGGCTCCATTGTGATTGTTAAGTAGCACGCAGAATGAGCTAAAAGACATTAAGTGGCAGACACTTGTAATGACACCATTCATTTTTCTACAATAAGCTCAAAATATCTCCATCCAGCCCAGAGATGCATATCTGTACCAAAGATGCCAGGCAAGCATCAGACAGGTATGCATACAATGGACTTATCTCAGTCAGAGCAAGCAGCACAGAATGTGAACATGGAGCTGCAAAGTAGGAGGGAATAAGGAGGAGAGTGGAGGAGGAGGGGTGGGGGTGGGGGGAAGCAGGATGCAGGGAATATGCGATGCACAGCGCCTGGCCAGCCAGCCAGCCAGCCAGCCAGCCAGCATGCCAGCGGGACATTAATGACGATCATGTCTTGTCACACTAGCTGTCGGGCCAGTCAGCAGATCCTGCCCTTGTCCCTGCCCTTCTCCAATCAATGGCATTGATCTGTCCCAGGGGTCAAAGGGCAAGAGCGTATCAATAGGAGGAGAGTGGCTGATGCAGCAGGCGGAGAAGGGCTGACTCCAGACAGATCAATGACACCCCCCGTCTGCCATCGGTGTGTTATGATTATTCATTTGCCATTAACCCGACCACATTAAGGGAATATGTTTCCTAGGGAAGAAATAGTGCTCGAGGCTGCTCGTTTTTATAGGGAAGTGGGATTTTATGAGTTGGGGAGCTAAAGTACCAGTCTGGCCAGAACTGACAGTGTTCTGTTCTCAGACGATTTGTTACTAAGGTCTCTACCCGTCAGTGACGTCAAGAAAAAAAAGGCCAATCACTGCTCTCAGAGTGGTTACAGATGCAGTTGGCTGATTTAACCAGTATTTTGTGCCTGAGTTTCACTCCCTGTGATAGATTAGGGTGGCTCTTAAAAACTTGAGAAAGAGAAAGTATCAAAGTATATTGCCCCTGTGCACTTGGCCAATTCCTCTGTATACACTGTTTCCTAGATCTCTAAACAAAATCTGCAATCTGATCATAATGTATATACTGGATCCACTCCACTGACAATGGGGGCTGTGTGTTTTTGGCTTTCTAACTCAGTACGATTTACCTTGAACTGCAGATATAAAGAGCTCTGAAGTATCAACAATTTTTTTATCTCTCTCTGTTTAGCTGTACACGATAGGAAACAGAATCAGCATTTTTGGCTTTGGTAGTAAAAACAGCATTCAATTAATTTCAAGGCTGACTAATGCATTTTAAACTGGCAAAGGATTTCAAATGATTGATTCAAAGCTTTGTGTTTTTAAGAAGTTTTTTTAAAACAAGAAAGTGTTGAAATGAGGCAGATATGATATGATAACTTTGTGATAGATACTATAATTGCTTGCCCAAAATAGACAGAGTTTAGGTATATAATTTGCTGCTATTGTTGTTTTTCACTGATAGAATTTGGTGTAAAGTTGAAACTGAGTCACTGTCAAACTACATGGCATTGCCAGCACTTTCTGCTATACATAATTTGGACTGCAGCATAACAAATTCAATACAGAGAATCTTTATTTTATTAATTCTTAAAGTCCCCTGGCCAACTGACCTCTCACAGAGGCTGTTATAGCAATGGGGACCCCCCCCCCCAAAAAAAAATAAAAAAAATAAAAATCAGTGGCCTGAACTGTCTAATCCCATAATTTATTTGTTCAACCATCCCATAAATGAAGGCCCAGCTGGAACCAATGACTTTTAGCTGTGCTGCTGGGGCAGCTGGAGAGGGGAGTGCTGAGGCAGCATGATTCTCAGCAGCGACGCTTTCCTCTACACATCTGGTTGAACGATTGGGGCTCAGAGGTGAGGAAAGATGAGAAAATCGCAGTTCTTAAAATAAACTCTAGCAAGGCACATCTTGACTCTCCATGCTCTGTTAAATTTGTGAAAGCTAAGGAAGAGGAAAGACTTCTTTTTAGCTAAACAGTAAAATAAAGTATATATTTCTGATTAAATAAAGCAGTTAGATTTCAGCTTGCCTCAAGTAATTCTTCATTTCAAGCTGACAAGCATTACATCCTCTCTGTATTGCTCTGTACACTGTACACTTTTCAGGAGTTATTCCGATTATTTTCTGTGAGTGGGTTAGAACAGCAGTGGTGTGAACCCTGGTAATGTTTGGTAGAATGAGAAGGTATGATCTTCCTGACACTGGGGTTACACAATAGGAGATAAAAGGGGTTCTTGAGTTTCAAGGGATTTACCAGGGTCCCATTCCCTCAAAGAAACCTGTTTGATGACAGTGACTCTGTTGCCAATGCAAAGCTAAACAGGATCTCTGGCCTTAGTGTCTTAGTATCACTCCAGATTTAATTAGTGATGATCTAAAAATAGCTGTTTCCAATTAATCCCATTCAATATCTGTATGGATAGGAAACAGGTAAGGGATTTTCCAGTGTCCTCTACATGTCCAAGATGATTTGGGGAAATTGAATACCTCTGTAAACTTAAAAAAACTCAAAGACTACTCTGTCTATTAAATTACTCTCTTTGTACAGCTTTGGCACTGTGGTCTAAATATCTAACTTTTTCTGTAAAATGAATAATAGATTTATTATTATAAATCTAATGTATACACAATTATTAAGACAAAGGGAATCAAAAGAACAAATACAGCCATCAGAGATTATTGTAAATTATTCAAAGCATAATATCAATTTTAAAGTATAAAAACACATCTGACTTAGTATGAGGCCAGTTCAATGGAAACTCTAAGAATCAAAGACCACTGAAAAATATGCAATCCTAACCACATGAAAACAAAGAGCTAATTGCATAAATGACAAAGGTTGGAGAAAGGTGGTCCACTCAGCCCTGGCCCTAAACCCAGCAAAAGGAGTGTCATCCATCAAACCGAAAAAAAACTATCACAGTGATAAAGAACTACAGCAGAAATTACAACAAAAGCTCCCTATTCAAGCTGCATTTCAAATCAAGTTGTGCTGGAGAGTAACAAACTGTGGTAAATCTTGAGCTGATCTGCCAGGCCATTTTTCTCTTGTGTGCTGCTTTGGAGTCATTTTACAAGCCGTGGCTTAGTGCCAGACAGAGATGAAGTCAGATGCATTCAGCCTAGTGGACAACTCGACAGTAAGCAGAGACTTCAGTGTGACCGAGCCAAGCCTTGACCTGAACATAAAACCTCGTATCACAAATGCTCATTGTATGGAACTGCAGACAATATATCACAAAGCTCAGAAGCAAAGTAAAAACATTCATCGTTTCCCATGCTGGGAAACCTGGAATATTACTGAGGTCTACGGAGGCAGCTTGGGGCAAACAGCTTTAAATAATCTTAGGTATGATAATCAAACCTCTAAATCCCTGAGAAATGTATCTAACCAGAGTCAGCTGCCGAAAAATATTAAAATGTAATGTGCAAATGGCAATGCTGTTAAACCACAGGGTATGACAGTCACCAGGAAGAATCTGTTGAACAGAACAAGTCAGATTTATTCTGATTAGTATATTTCATATTTTGTGATTATGTCGAACCATCTGTGCATCATAATGTTTGGCACATGCGACTGAATAGGAAGACGCCACGGCCCCATGCTGACTAAACAGGCTTAGGTGTAATTCCAGGCTGCAAAGATGGAGCGGCAGTTTAAAAAGTGAAGCCATCACTGTGTGAAATAAGCTCCACCACACAATACACCTTAGCGAGATAATGGAAATCCCAAATAACACAATAACTAAAGAATATTTAAAACATTTTAATTATTAAAGTGCCACAGTGTTGATTCAAGAGTTTAACATGTCATTGGGCCTATTTAGTAGCATAAACCTGCGCTTATTCCAAAGATTTGTCATTAACACGGCTCGATATATCAGAACTTAGAAACAGATAGAGGAAAACAGCTGACTGCTCATTTTTTTGCGCTGTATGTTTTGCCGTTAAAGGGACACCATATTACAATCGATGCAGAGCGGTTACTGTGACTAACCACAGTGCATTACGTCTAAAAATACAGCATACATCAAGCTAAAACTAACTGAAGGTCTTAAGCTGCAGCAGGCTGGCTGACCATTGCTCAAGGTCAGTTATAAAATGAGAACCGCAGGTGGGCAAAAATTACATTTATATGAAGACCATTAACACTGCATAGAGCCACTATAAAATTAAATGCTACTGAAAAGTTCGATACTGTATGCTGCACTATAAGCAAAGCACTTTTCTGTACAGACTGATGTCATACGTGTACTCCAAGGAAAGCTAGAAGGTTGTACAGTTAACTCCCAGGGTGTAATTCTAAACCATACAACCTACTACCTCAACCCGGATGCACACATTTTCAACTAGGGTTCCTCTCCTCTATTTATTAAGCAAAGCGTATCATCCTCTAGCTTAATTTACTCCTTGTCCTCCTTATCTAACACAAAGCCTCATCACCATCATCATATTTCAGTTTAAGCTAACAAAAAGTTTTACAAGTAATAGAAAACTTGTGAATTGCTGGGACATCAGAGCAACAAAACTTTTTTTAATAAATACTGCCATCGGATTATATTGTGTATAAAAAACCTATACGTATCACCTATACAACCAAAGTTTCTAAAACAAAAAGAAAAAAAGTTAAAAGACGACGTTCACACCACAGTGACAAAGACCCACAGAGGCGAGCTTGTGCTGTCAGATTTGCCACAAGATCGGATCTACGGGTTTGTGCCAAATGGTTATGGCCAAAGTACCAAAACAATCGAATAAAGGGCTAAAAATATTAAATAAAATCTGTGCGCTGTAGTTTCATATAATGCAACAAAGAACTATGTATGTGTGATGAGTCTCAGATGATGTAATTTAAAGAGAGATTCCAATCAAAAAACATAAGACTTGATCTCAAAACTTCCCCTGTGTCTCTCAGTGTTCATGCAGAGCATGACAGTAACAGTGAATTGAAAGTCTGGAATTAAAGGATTGTAGGTTCAGTTCAGTTGGCATTTAGAGAAACTGCAGCAATGGTTTTTTAGAGATTCACCCGAAAAAATGAAAGTTCTTCACACAGATGGTGAGAGAATTGTGATACTTACCCTTCATGGATGTGTCTTGCTTATGGGGCTTTTGTTGCCTGGGGTCAATTTTTAGTTCGCCTCTCTAAAAACAGGACAAAGAGAATTGTTTTTAAATACCACACAATGTTAGGTAATCGCTGTTTTTTAAGCTATTAGTGCATATTTAAATTTGCTTGTAACACTGGATGAACAGCTACAGTGCTTTATGAAATACTAGCAACACTACACTACATCACTACACTGCATAAGTAACCAATGCGTGGTATCCTGTAAATACTACAGAATACCATGACCTGGATGACTGAGAATCTTCACAGACCCAATGAGTGGTATGATGGTATGATGGTGAGAGAAGAAAAAGAGGAGGATTACATTACAAAACGCACCAGTAAGTGTTCTGACAACATCAGATCCACATGGGGAAAAATATTTCCGCACAAATTACTGTACATTCTTAAGTTGCTGTGCCGCGGTTTGGGAGCATCACATGCCTCAGCAGTCCCTAAATATGAAATTAAGTCCATAATAATAACCAAAACTCTGTTGTGGACTGCTATCCCAAGCTAGCCCACAGAATTGCCATAGCAGTCCTCTTCCTGGCCAGCAGCAATGTGGCTGTGGTGAGAGGTTAGCTCAACTTAGCCAAGACCACAGATAGCAGAGAGCAGAGCCTGAGAGGGATGCCAGTGTAATCAAGCATGCCACGGTCAGCTACCATTAACTGTGCCAGTGCCAGAGAGCCACAAACAACGGAATATTCCTATGGCTGCAGTACGAAAAAGGAAAGTCTGAAGTGAGAAGACAGTGAAAAAGCCACTTACCCAGATTTCTACTGTCCGATCTGATTCATCATCTCTATTTATCTCAATCCACACTGTCTACCTGGATGTGAGCAATGCGCTACAAGCGTTAAAACCGTTTTTGTTTTTTCTTTTGGTAATGAGAGGAATGATGAAAAGACCGACGGGCACTTCTAAACTGAGCTCACTGACAATACGGGTTCATTTCAGCGATGCGCTGTCCGCCATTTTCTACCAAACAAACAAGAACAGGAAAAGGAAAACTGGATAAAAAAGATTTGTTTTATTCAAAGTTTCCCCCTTTTCTCCCTCTTTGTCTTTCTCTCTCTCGCCTAGCACCATTACAAAATCTTGGCAGAAAAGATCACATGATTTCCTACCAGAAAGCCACAGCATTCCCAGTAAGTATTCTGCTGACATTGTGACATCTGCTGACATCTTTTGTCTAAATCAAAACGTTAGCCCGGCCTGCCCCCTCCCAGAATCTGGCACCTTCTGGGGGGGAGGCAGTGCAAAGGGTGGTGTTAGGAGTCATGGCAACCTCTACCTGGCAAGCTGCCCAGCACCCCGAGGTGGGGAGAAGTAGGGGCCAATGTGGTGTCGAGCAGGAATGCTTAGAGCCTTCCAAAGTCAACTCTATGGGCGTGGTGGTTGCCTAAGATTTCAGCTCAGATGCCAGAATTTTTTTGACAAAGTAAATACAAAAGACTGGATGCATGACAAAATAATGATAAACTCGTACTTTACCTCCTGATTCAAATGTGACTGAAATAAAGTTTATATGCTTCTTTCCTTAAATACAGTTCATCTAAACCATGTGAGCCCATTCAGCTAACACAAACAGTGGGCCAGATTTATGATATACCACATAAGTCACGTAATGTGGCTTTGTTGAAGAGTCTAAAAATGGGTGTACTGAGGAAATAAGGAACTTCATGTGTATGTTGTATAAGCAATAATTAAAAAATTAAATTCCCATTGAAGTCCTGTTTCTTCAGTGACGGAATAAATACGATAGAGAGATTCATTTCAGGTAGATAAGCTCTGACTTCCAACCAGAATTTGAGTATGAATTTCTCATTCATCAACAGTGAACAAACCTGTTTTCCCACGCTGCATACTTCTGCAATTTAGCCAGAACAGTAGCCAAACACAGTCAGGTGGTTTGTTACAATAACACAAGCGTATGTCGGGAACCTGTGACTCACTAAAGAGCAAGGTATCCACCAGACACAAGATTAGAGTTCTGCCCCGAAAGCCTTTCATACACCAGCTCTCACTTAATTTAACACCTAACTGTTGAGCATCTGCCGTGCTTGCTCAACTCTGTTCATGATTAAATAAGAAGATGCTCAATTTGTGACTGGAGCAGGAAGCTATGGCAAGGGCTTTTTGATGGTTTTGTGACACAGGCTTTTGTGTTTCTTTGGTTTTTTGGGGGATTTTTTTTTTTGTGTGTGTTTTATTACATTTGTGTGTGTCTATATAGCATGTGTAGAAAGGTTTTTTGATAGCTGACAATCAAATCATATTTTTTTTCCAAACTTAATAATAGTATAATGATAGTACAATAATAGCATAACTTTATGTATATTAAGCACTTCCGTCACATAATACTGGTTAGAGAAGACAATAAAATATAGTCAATCAAATACAAAAAACATAGAATATTTATCCAATATTAACTGTGGCCAGTTTGTCAGGCTGGTGTAGTGGCCAGGACAAGCAGAGTAAGATCTATTTTTCATGGTGGTAGAAGGAATAGTGCAAACAGCATTACTACATCTTGGTAGTAAAATTGTTTTTTCTTCATGATGCAAAATTACATAAGTACAAAGGTGGGCGGAGAGGTGCATAAAGTTTGGAGACGTATGCAAATCATCAAAATACCAAGAGATGATTTAGTCTTCAGTGTCACTCATTTGATAATCTGGTAATCCCACAGGCAAATGAAACCAGGACAGAAATGCACGGCTTTTACAGTACACAATAATAATGAATAATGTAAATAAACACATTCTCCAACCAGTAGACACATTTAGATCGGCATAAAAGATACAGGCCTAATGTGATTATAATTCCAGTAAAGCAGTCCACACTGACCTGAGGATTAATGGCTGATTCTTACTATTATCTATCATCAGCAACTGCTTGTAACAAAACTTTCACCTTAAATTGATTAAATCCCTGCAGCCATTTGAAGGCAGCGGGACAGACATGCGTGTTAAACCCGCGGCCTAGAAGTGTTGTACCAAAGCACAGTGCCAACACAAGGGAAAATCCACTGTGGTTACATTGAGGAACTCATATGCATTCAACACCTTCCTGCTGCAATATAGCAACACAAATGTCCGTGCTATCCTGCACATCAGACTGGTCAGTTACGACTTGTATATCTATGTACTGCAAATCAGCAGGTTTAGGAAACAGTGACATCCCAGGTATACACTGCCGCTCTGCACTCCCCAACAATAAAAGTAATTTTACTTGGAGAAACCATTCTGTACTCTCCAATGATGAGCCATTTTCGTCCATGATTGGCACATCTGCTTATTAAATATAAGGTGAGTGCTATTACTGGCTGAGAAGACAAAGATTAACCACCACACCCACTTTATATGCCACGTCACACAACCCTTTTGCATATAGCACACTGTATATAAGACAGTGAAGTGCAATTACATACATCCTCACTATATATACAATAAGTTACTTTGTGCTAGTCATTGTGATCACATAGTTGAACTAGACCTCTAAACAAAATGACCATGAATCCCTCTGAGCTCCTCTGCTACATTAGCCTACATTAAACATACTCAGCTAAAACAGTTCCAAAACATTCCCCCACTGAGAGGGTCATTTCATATCCTGAAAGGCAGGAGGCCAGGGTCAAAGTTCAAATTAGAGGGTGGGGGTGGTGTGGGTTTGGGGTGGTGGGGTAAAGGACTTCCCTTGGGGATGGGATATACCATTATGAACCAGACAGGGATGGAAAAATCAGACAGACTTCTCAACCTGGTAATACATAGGACGCGATAAATATTTATAGTCAGTGGGGGAGGGAACGATATATCCGGAAACAATAACAATGTGAAAGAAAAAACTATGCACAGTAGTTCTTTGAAGGCACCCCTTTTTAAAAAAAATTACAATAAATTATGTATCAACTGGGAGTTGCTCATTTGACAATTGGCATTTTTAAAAGTATAACACATTACACATTTTGTTATCTTTACCAAAAGTCTGCATACTGGCAGCCAAAAGTCTGAAGGAAGATAATTTGTGCTATTTTATTCTCCACAGGCACACTAGAGACAGGGTGTTATTTTTGGCTCAAAGCTCTTATCTCCATTAATTTAATGTTGCCTCAAGCCATGACAGAAAAACAGTCAACAGGTTTATCCAGACAGAATTTAATACAGTTCCGTCTAATGAGAGACATAGCCACCCAGCCATTTCGTAGTGTTTGGGTATGTGACTTGATTTGCCAAGGATAGAATAACACAATAAAAACCCTAAATGCTGAAATTTGACATTCTGCACAGAATATTTGGGATAAGTCAGTTTCCTGAGTTACTGTGCATACTGGAAAGAAACTGCAGACTACGATTGGCCATGAAAGAGAGAGCTGAGGCTGCACATACGATTTATTCTGCTTCCCCTGTAGAGAGGCCTAGTCTTACTGTGCCCTGGTCTGGCCCCTCTTTCTTAGTGTTCATCCACTTGCAAAAAATGATTCACCAAGAAATAATATTACTTTAGTGCGAGAACAAATATAACTTCTCATCAGGAACAGGTAATTTCAAAACAAGGAAGTCATGACACTCGCAGACATTGCACAAGATAAATTCTGTTGTTGTACTATTAACATTAATTTTGGAAATCTACTTCTGAGCCCTTTGATGTACACAGAGGAGTGTCACAGGCATACAAGGTTTTATGTGTAAACAGTACAATAAAATACAGCTTAATTGGGTGCAAAGGCCAAAATAGAAATTCAGTCATGAGAACAGAGCCACGTCCGTCCTGTTGAGCATTTGACAAAATGACAGCGATGCTTCTCAGTATTCTGGTTTTGGAAGAGAGTTTTTGATGCTCACAAATATTGACTAAAGATGACAGACATAATGTTTTGTGACTGCTAACCCAGGGTGTAATGTTGCTTTAAAAGCTAACAGAGCTTTGCCGTGCAGCCAACCGGGGCGATGACTTTGCCTGACCCACCTGTCTGTTGATCCTGCTGCCTAGCACCAGACTAAACACTGAGATTTTCAACAAGGCTTATTGGCTGCAGCTGACTAACCAACAGCCAATCAGCACACAGGGAGGATTGGAGGGAGGGCAAGAATCGGATTGTGAGAATAGAAGGGAGAGGAAGAAACTGTGCAGAGACAACCAACTCTGAACATGAAAGGACGCCAAGGCAAAAAGTGCACAAGCTAGACACAACAAGTTCAACTGTCGATACTTTTTCCACAGAAAAATCTCATCATTTTCTATCATCGAACACAAAGAGTGTCTTTTGGGGTAAATAGACAAAAATGCTGTATCTTAATTCAAAGACACTTGGCGATAGAGATATTGGCGGTTTTTGCTGAGATATCAAATGTTGATGCAAAACAATAGCAAAGCAAAATGGCATCTGTTTCTGAATGGCACTGAATTGATTACCTGGCTTCAGACAAGGCTACTATCAGACTGTGCTTTTACCGTCGCTAAAAGGGATCAATACCTAATGAATTCCAAACGGTGGAGTTTCAGAAACGTAAATGTATCCTACACATGAGTGCATAAAGTAACCTCTATGGATCGATGGATATGACATTAAACACAGCCAGAGGAATGCATCTTCTTAATTGACCAGAGCATTTTCAAATTAATTCAAACAACAATTAAAATGGATTGGACTGTGTGGCACCTTCGTCCTGGAATCTTGGAGAGATTTTTATTGTGTGTTCAGCTCACCTTCTGACCTGGCCTTGTGTTTTAATTACCACTGTCTCCTATCAGGCAGCTCAGGCAATACGACAAAAACAATGGTGGAATGAAAGGCTTAGTTTAGCATTTACATAGTGATAGAATTAGCACCAAACAAAGGTTAGTATTGTCATCAAATCAAATGTACTTAAAGTACACAGCTACTTTACAGAAATTTTAACTAAAGGTAAACAGAAACCAGGGATGAATCTTTGTCAACATTTAAAACATTTTGTTTGATCTCGTAAAAACTTTTTATATGTTTTCATGGCTGAGTCAGTTTTAAAAAATATGGATACCAGAATGCTGCCTTTAGGAGCTGCCTACATGATTATTTTCTTAGAAGGAGATAGTTGTTTTAAGGTGCTTTAATATTATAATTTGCCACATTAACACCTAACAAGCTAAAATATGATTCAAACAGACAGAACCGCTTTAAAAATATTTCCGTGATATTTAGATAAATTCTCTGATCATTGGTGATGCGAGTAGGTAGATGCATGGTTTTGGTTTCACATTTGCTTTTATTCATGTGGTCTGCCATTAGAAGAAATACTTGCGGAAAGAACTGAAAAATGGTCTTGACATTATAAAGCAAAACAATATTTAATCTGGAAGCTGTTACAGAACAGTGCATTACTGCTAGTACTTCATTTTAAATAATAAATAATAAACCAGGATAGGATAAAACAGCATAGTAGTGCAAGTGAGCTAAAACTTAAGGTGCTCAGAAATACAACTCAACTACAAATGCTCAACACGTAGGTTGAGTTTATGTGATTATTCTGCATAAAATTCTTTTCCATTTTATTATTACCTAAAGAGTACAAGGAACTATTCTTTAAACAGCCTTATGCAGCAAAAAAAAAAGTCGTTAGTAAAAGGTTCCAAAAAATACCTTCAGTTTGAATCTGGTTCATCGCTAAAGGTTATTTGAGGAATCAGTACACATTCAATACTGTTCTCTAGTTATACCCAACATCAGTAATGAAGCCAAGCTAAAAGACAGTTTTATGCTTACGTCTGCCATCTAAGATCTTAATGACAGGTGTGTAAATTTCGAAAAAAGTTAAGAAACACTACATGGCACAAATCATTTTCCACAGGCTATCTCTGGAGAAGCGGCGCGTAATTGACAACGTTAAGGATGACTTCTCATTTAGGAGGCAGAGAAAGTAGTTATCATAATGATACCTTTTCTCAGCGTGTCCTTACCAAATGCTTTCCCAAAGATAATGCCTCTGCACAACCTCTCATTATCAAAGCAATCGCCTGACAATGGGAAGAAGAACACTTGAAATTGCGTGAATTAGTGTATGAATATGAAAAAAATGACTGCCGATTGAAGACTTTAATTGGGCTCTTTCAAAACAATCAGACACAATTAGGAGGTACCAGTCAATAAGCTAAAACTCATAAGCAAGTGGAGATGAATTAATATTTGATGATTTTTAAATGGCTATTTGAGCTCAGATGCCTTTCGCTCACAGTTGGGTACTAGATAGCGGAAAGTCTCCACATCTCTTATTGCAGCTAATAAAGCAGGTGACTTGTAGGTAAATCAGCAGGTGAATCAGCACTGCCTTCAAATGAAAACAACCGTTAGCTTTTAATTGACTTCTTAAGCACTGTCTGAGCAGGTCTAGAAACTTGCTCTGAATCCTTAAGAAATCCACAGTGCACTGTACAGATGTCAGCGAGGTCAAACAACAACTTTAAAGATTAAACTTTTCATAGAACCAAACCGTTTTGGGTTATACCCAAACCTGGTAAACTGTCAGATGTAATAAAACTGTTTCCATCCATTCATGTTGATGTCAAGAATAATCCCAAAATGAGCGACCATTACAAGCTGAACAGTTGTTTATTATTATGCATTATTATTATGCATTTTTCCCACTTAAAACACACGGCTGTGCACAAGAAGGGCCACTGAGGAAATGATTTCTTGCCTTTTCAAACTACTGCCGTGTGTTTTTTTACTGCCCCAAATTCAGTTTTATCTTCTTCTTACATGCAGAAAACATGATGATCATGAAGAAGACCCACAAATACTTAAATGTTTTAGCAAAAGTTTTACCCAAGACTGGCTTAAGTAGAAGACAAACCCTAACTGGCAAAGTTAGTGCTGATCTAACTATTATACTTTAGAAGACAACCCTGGAGCACTGTTAGTTTCTATCTATACATCAATTTTAATTAAAAAAGAGGGAATGTATATTCATGATGTTGCTTTATGGTAATTTGTTATTTAGAATAATTAATTGTGTTTTTAAAAAAATATTATCACATTAGTTTTGATAATACTTGATATCTAAAAACTGCTCTGAACCTTTCATTTTCAAACACAAAAAGTGATGGCTATCGAAGTAGAAGATTTGTAACTGAACACCTGTACATGTTGATGTTACGCCAGCCTTCCCACAAATATCATTGAGTTATATTCCGTGTAATGAGTTTTCATTACAATGTGCCTGAATTAAAGGAAATATTTTGAAGAAAAAAGCAAAAGCTTATTTGGATTTCATGTGCAATTTAAATTGTGTGCCGACCTAAACTGTTTCAGACTCCCACAGGGAAGTAAAAATATGAACATGGCATACTTTTGAATATCTAAATCAAGTAACATAAAAATATTTTATTAGCTTGAATATGGCTTTGAACCTAAACGACTGGATGAAATGAACAAATCCTTTACTGATATACAGAAAGAGCTCAAGGGTCAACTCTGATGACAGAAAATAAAACTGCTTTGATTTATTTTTTAAAATAATGCAACTGCTAATTCAGAGAATATGACTATGATATTACATAAAACAAAATGGCAAGCCAGATTGTGACTGGCCAAGTACAACACAGATGAAAGACTTACTGCAGACACCAGTGCAGCTGACAACTGTGCAACACTATATTATGTACTGGTTTTATTCTGCTGGACCTCTCTGATCTCCAGCATACACCCATATCCATGTGACACGCATAGACCTACAGTTTACTGTATGGTACTTCTAAATGTATAGAGCAGGACGTACAACATGAAATCACATGCAGCTGGCCAGGAAAGTAAAGTCGGGCACGTGTCCAAAATTCATGTCCATCAAATTCTAAATTAAACCATGTGTCTTAGATTATCATTTCTCTAGCCATCTTGTACAAAAGCATGAAATATCCTCACATGGCCTGGAGGGGTGTGTGTGTATGTGTCTGTGTATGTGTGTTTGTGTATGAGGTCTTGAACGTAATTCTGCAGAGATGCGCTCCAGTTGAAAACATGTGGCTCCTCTCACCCCACAGCCATGTAGCCTTACACAGCACATGTCACTCAGCCGTGATTGCAGGCAGAGCAAGCAGGATGGGACAGAGCAGGGATTATAAGGCAGCCTGGTGTTTCCACTGGGGTCTCCCCTGCTGGGCTACATGGTCCCAGCTCCCTTTGTCTGCTGTTAACCCGTTAAATCCCGCGGAAGAGCCCATTCAGAAATGTGTCACACACCCCGGGGGTGCATTTTGTGTGGAATAATCATCTTAAAGAGGTTACACAGCATTGCCCATGATTCCAATGAACCCCCCCCCAAACACACACACACACACACACACACACACACACACACACACACACACTCATTTGTTTCCTGGGGTGTTTGTACTTTCAATTATTGTCAACTCTTGTCTTAAGTTCTTGCAAACACCTTCAGACGACATACTTTAAGAGGAGGTCCCAGTGTAGTCAGTCAACAACAACACACTGTTAAAACAACTCTTTCAGCCCTTCTTCACAGATGTGGTTAATATGGATAATGATTTTTGCATTTTATATGAGGATATTATACTTCTTATTACTCTCTGGATACACACTGGTATGTAGTATTTCAGCATTACAGACCAGGCACTTCTCTTTTGCTGTTGTGTTGAGCATAATTTACAGCTGACTATGTCCCGACTTATTTCCTAAAATGTGTATGTTTTTGAACTATAGACAGAGACAGAGAGCGCACACGCGGGAAATGTTGTGGGTTCACTGAGAGAAAGCGTAATTATACAGCAGTAATGCCCTCTATGATTAACGATGTTGGCCTCTGAAACCAAACCACCGGGCCAATAGCAAATTACCACTATAAAAATAAACCATGATGTGAACAGGTCAGCGAGGCCAGAGCACAAAATGTCTCTTAGTGTGTATTTATATACATTGTATGAGTGAATGGGTAACAAGCTCTAGTAACCCAATTAGTCTTCGTCCACTGTCAGACACCAGCTCCAACTATATCAATGTTACACAGTTCTGCAGTCATACAAAAAAGTCTGTTTTTGAAATCAGACACAAAATTAGAAGGAAAAAAAAAGGCAAAGTTGGAAAATCATGTCTCTTTGAATGAAGTGCTTAGTTAGTCTGAGTAACGCCATTACAGCTGAGGGAGGAAGAAAAAGAGAAAAAAAAGACATGTTTACCATTGTCCCTGCTCTGGTGGAGAATGCGGTGCAAATAAATATCAAATGTACGATGTTATGGCCTAATCCTTTAGGCACAAACCATTCCCAGAAATAAGGCAGCTTTGGCTGAATCTGAAGATCAAAATACACCTATGACTAATCGGCTCCACACAAAATTCCTGAAGGGTCTATTAAGCACTGTAGAGTCAAGTTCACATTTCTTGTCAAACACCAAGTACACTGCTCCGCATATAACCACATTTGATTAGTTCTCCACAGCCCCCTCCACGCAACAACACACACACACACACACACACACACACACACACACAAACACACACACACCCTACTCAGATGGAGAGCACTTGACTGGTACCCAAATTGAACTCTTATGCACTCTACTTCTATGAAAGATAATGCCTTTTTGTAGTCAAACTGCGATGGAGTATTTCATTGAGAGAATGGCACTCAGAGTAGCAGCAATCAGGGATTCTTGTGGTTATGAATCAACATTTGGAGACGCCTGAGCTGGTGTCATAAACATAACAACTAAGTGATTTGCCAGTGTACAAAGACACTTGCCAAATTTATTTTATGCATTTTCACTAAGTCTCCGCTAGAGTTAAACCACTTATAACAATCTAAAACAATGGAAAAAAATAGCTTTTTTCTTATTTCTAAAATGTGTAACAGATCATAAAGTGAGCACAAATTAACTGGACAATACCGCCAGTAACTAATCACCAACATACACAGAACCACACACACCGCCATCCTCAAAATGTTAAAAGTGAGTATACTGACATGGTTACAGGAATTTCTAGCCTTCAAAAATAATATCAAATTAAAGCCGAATATGAGTTGCTATATCAGCAGTACAGCTGATGGTGTTTGAATGTGAATATCTGTGTTTTTTCTGTTCCTATTGCTGAAATCTGCACCCAGATCACAGAAGGGAATCCTGAGTTGTGCATAAGGATCTACCTGTCTGGACTTCATGCTACACTGACATTATCCCAGCTATGACAGCGATCTTTGTTTTTGTTTCTGATGATTCATTTGAATGGTTTACAATGGAGTTTCACACTTGTCAGCATCCCTTTAAGTGGCATCTTCATAAACTCCAACATCCAGATGCTAAATGAAATGAGCAAAACACAATGTTTCAATGCACGTAATCTATCTAACTTTATCGCACACTCAAACTCATAATTAATGACCCATTAAATGCATGGCCCGTAGTTTCTTATGAGTATTAATTTGAAGTATGCATGCATCTTAGCATCAATCAGATGAAAGCCTGACAAATGACCCATTCTTTTTTAATAACAATAAATCAAAGTGCGCACATGGCCGACTCTCTGAGACTGAGATAATCAAAAGCAGAGAGTGAGATAGTCAAACATCATGTCTAATGTCCCAACAAACTTGAGGATCAACTGTTTCCAATTAGGATTACAAAGACACATGCAAAAAAACAGAATGAACCCATCCACCCTGTCTCCGTTTGCACACACACAAAAAATAATATTTTGCAAAAAAAAATAAATTCAAATAATAAATCGTTTGGTTAAAATTCTACTCACAGCTGGTCGGAAGGCCATTACAAGAAACTGGCTTGATGCGGATCCACACAGACATGGACAGTGGTTAGATATAGCACAGGAAAGGAGGATGGAGAAAATGACTTATTCTCTAAGGGTGAAGGAAGAATGAGTTTAACAGAAAATGGGAAAAATTGATTAATTTTAGAAATAAAGACATCAGCAGCATATGATTTTTATTGATAAAAAAGAAAACTATTGTATAAGAGCTTTAATAAGAAAACATTACTGTAAACAAAATTACTAGTTTTATAATGTAACCCCTCTCTTTGCAGTTGTATGCTCTGATTTTATGTACTTGTTTTATTTTGAATGTACAACATAAAAACAATAAATACAAAAGAGGAAAAAAATTCTAATTGTAAATCATTTTTATCGGTCTCTTTTTGTGCCATTTTCTCTCTTAAACAAGATATGAGAAGATTCTCGCACTTGCACAAAGCCTTGTGCACCATAGTCCATGTTAGTTGTCATTTCTCACTTCTTTCATTGCCGTTTAATCCAGTCACATCAGCTCCCTGAGCAGGTGAAGTCAGCCAAAGACTTTCCCACGGTCTGAGAGCAAATCCAACGCCCCGAGCCCTTCCTGAGGGCCGGCCATCTGTCCATTCTGTTTGGAGTATGTTAGGGGGTAAAGCGTCAGCTGCATGACCAAATTCAACGTTCCAACACACCCCTCCTTCATGAAGAGAAGCCCAAAGCATCCATTCATCTCAACACACACACAGCTTGTGCCCAAACACAAACAAATCAACAAACAAACAGACTCCTCACATTCGACAGATTTTTTAATCCAAAACCCTCACAGACATTCTCTGTTATTGTAACAATTATGCACAGTTTTCCACAACTGATCTGTTAACACCTGCCTATAAATACCAACATTTTTACCAGGTTAGTGTTCTGCTTATTAAAAGCAATAAATGTAAAGAATAAATTCCTGAGAAAAAGTCAAATGTGTTCATTGCATTGTTTCCATTCCTTCCTTCCTCTTTTTATGCTTCAAACATGAATGTTGCTGATTGGGGAGAACCCTCATTAAGATGATATCTCTGCCTCTCAACAAAAGAGTTCACCACATAAACCTTGACCTTTGCTCCCTCCAAGAATAAATCATCTAAGCCACTGACTTCCACAGAATAATACAACTTCACACAAGAGCAGCCCAAAATGTAGACCCAGCAAATTTGAGAACATCATTGAGGTTCGTTGAAAAATTATTTTACTTTGAATTAGGATTTGCCAAGATCATGTGACGCATTTCTTTCTTTCTCTAGCACATGCTGCCACCCCCATCCCAAAGCGTTCTCCCTACCCTTTTTCCCTCCTCAAACTGATGTGCATCATTTTATTTCCCCTCTCAAAGAGCGACTCGGCCGCTGGTGGATATGGTCCTCGCCCCGGCCTGACGCATTTTTAAAATGCGTGACATTGCCTCTGTGGGAGCATGAGAACGGAGCTTCCTCAATAGTAGGGTCCCCATACCCGGCCCGTAACCATGGAAGCAGATGCCTGCCCTCCCGGCCCTCCTTACCTCCTGTCGATCGCGGGCTGTGAGCTGCTTCGGCAGTGAAAAGAGGCTATGCCTGCCTTTCTCCTCGCTCTGACCGAACTTGCCCCGCTCCTCAAAAGGAGCCATTGAACAGGTCACTGGTCTAGACTTGTTTGCACGGTCCAGGGAGCAGCCTTGATGTAACCCTTGCTCTCCTCTCTCTCTCTTTCTCTCTCTGCCTGCCACACCAGCCGCCCAGCGACTGCAGACTGTGGAGGGGTGGCGGGGGGGACATTGGAGACGTGGATTTGAAAAGGAGCCCGTCCGATTTTGCCATTGTGCCTTTTCATTCATCGATCGAATGAATATCGAACCTTCTGTCCCTGTGTGTGTGAAACGGATAGCTTAGCAAGCATTTTTTTCCCTCTCTCTTCTCAGGTCTGTGTTGTGGGCCCAGAGCTGTGATTCCTTTTCTCACTATTTGTAAGAATTTCAGTTTGGTTAAAAAAAATTTTTTTCCTCTTTAATAATTCCTGCTAAGTTCGATTTTAATGTGGTCTGATATCTTGATAAGTTATTAATGCAGAAATTAGGTTTAGTAGATTTCATCAATCTTCACTGATCACTGAATAATCTAATGAGCTTGACTCTAGAGTACATTTTTGATGTTTTATTTATTGATTAAACACATTTCCAAATGTGTGGAAAAAAAACTCAAATCGTGTAATTGTGCAATAAATTCAACAACAACAATTTTTTTGAGAATTATAATGGATCAAGAAATGAGCATTAGATGACATTATATGCAACCAGAAGTGTAAAGCAATTATGTATTTAATTTTGAATGCATTTGCTACACTCCTAAAATAAATCTAAACCCTTTGTATTAAATACTGAAATAATTTTGGGGGGACAAAAGCTAAACAGATAAAAAATCTTAAAGTGAAGCTCGAAAAGTTTCTGTTTGTGGTAGAAAATTCTCAAGTGCTTTGTTATTTCCTTATTTTCCTAAGCAACATTTCATCATTTTATAAATAAATTGAGATTAATGCTTAAATTATTGGATTATCTGATCCAAACTAATATTTTACAGTGTAGACAATATTTCACATAAATAATCCTTGTAAATCAGAATATGATTTGTCATGTCATGACAATCGACAACAATTACTTAGATATAATCATTACTTCAGGGCAGCTAAAATTATATACACACATAAAGTGTGTGTGTTTACATATTGACCTCTTGCAGTAAATGGTTACGGGCGAGAATAGGTGCATTTGACAGGACGACAGAGAGAGAAGGCAGGCGAGAGCTTCGATGACAGTTTTAGTAAAAGGTGAAACGATCAATGTCTACATATCAATAATGTTCGATCAGGGACAGGCTCACAGATAAGGTGAGTATTTTTTTTCAGTCTGATTCATAAAGCAAAACTCTTCCCGTTGTTAAATTGACAAATGATTTTATGACTTGGCACCCACTTGTTTCTCATAAACATCTTTTTTAAATTGGTGTGGAAAGAAAAAGCTAAATTCTTCCCTGATATGTTTTTCAGGATTTATTTTATACATTAAATTCTGTAAATGTACAGATTCTAATTACTAAGTACTCAAAAAAACAGTGAATGAATTCAATGTAATCTTGATAATATTTTAAATATGTTGACAAAAGAAAATTAAATTAATCTAATGCATTCTAACAGCCAGAGGTAAACAGTTATATTTCAAAAGTGTTTAGTTGCATGATGAAGGTTAAAAATAAAACACACAAACAAATGAGGTGAAAAACAAATTGTTAAGATTGCATACGTACTACTTAGAATAAAATGTAGAAAGCAAAGTCTGCAAAGAAGAGCAGTTATAGCTTCCATGCTCCATGTGACAAGTTGCTATGCAGGGGCCAATCAAAGGGGGCTGGAGGGGGAACAAAACAGGGCAGAAAATGAGCAAATTCAAAGGCAGAGGAGGAAAGCAAAGGAACCAGTGAGGTAAGAAGGCAAAGGCATTGTGTTCGCACAACAATCAAGGCTGCTCTCACAGTGAGTACCAGGCCTGCCTCCGAACGTATTGCTAATGCCATAACCCACATCCAAACAGTACAAAACCAAAGGGCTGCGGCAGGAGCTCTGCTACTTGTTTTAGAAAATGTGTCTTACGTAAAAATAAATTATGTAATTAAATAGACAAGAAAGCAGTGTCGCCAACAGCCAATCAACGCCACTTTTGCAACAGTTTAACATTAGTATTTAATTACTTTGGGTTTTATGAGATTAAAAATCAGTAAGATTATAATGTGAGAAACATGTTCACAAAATAATAATTCTGACAAATCTTGATCTAAATAATACTGACGGTATCAGTGCCGTTATGTCGTGTACATACAGTGTCATAAAACCAGAAAATCATGAAATTATCATTTTTACCATTTTATATGCAGATTTGGAACAAAAATATTAATAAAAATTAATAAGAGTAAGAAACATACTGAATATGGTGAGATTGTTTAACATGAATATACTTTTAATGCAATCTCCTCTACTTAAAAGGAAACATCTAAAAATAAAGATAATATATAAAATAAAGTCCCCAAAAGATTGCAGAACATCATTAATTCTTTTGGTTACAAAAAAAACAGACCTGTGATATAATAACAACAGAAGTAGCATGTTGAAATAGAGCTAGCTGATTTGAACAGGAACAATGGCAGGGATGGGGGTTGGGGGTAGGTGGGTGGCTGGGGCGGGGGGGGTCTCAACTGAACCAACATACAACAAACTGACAGGGACGGGCTGGCAAAATCTGCCACAAAGACACGTTCAACCTTTCTGTCTCATATTACACACTAGCACAAGCCAGTATTTTACAGACATACAATATACAAAATAAAATTATAAAATGATGTGTTATGTGTGGTAAATAAAATACAGCAGGGAAGACTTTTATATATTTACAGTTTCTAGCTCAAATCATTTTTACCTCTTTAAACCAATTCCAAAATGTTCTTATTTCT
The DNA here is from genome assembly GCF_016859285.1 of Xiphias gladius. Taxonomy (NCBI): domain Eukaryota; kingdom Metazoa; phylum Chordata; class Actinopteri; order Istiophoriformes; family Xiphiidae; genus Xiphias; species Xiphias gladius. The sequence goes on along the minus strand of NC_053416.1, from coordinate 24,397,718 downwards.
TGAATGTGTTGTAAAATACCATATGGTAAAATAAATACAGAAATAAAATTTTAATTTCTTTGAATGAAATATGTCTTTTTTCATCATCTCAAATGATCCCTGAGTACTGCAGAGGAGTGGAACAGAAAGAAAGATCTGGTATTGTTCATATTAGCACAACCACATTTTGGAACAGTGTTGGATTTCACTGCACCACTCACTGTCTCTGCACCTCAGACCCACAGACACACACACCCTCGAACGACAGCTCTGGCAGATGTTCCCTGGGACATACAAGTAAACCAGCGTCCCATCATCACCATCATCCTGCCTGGAAACAGTGGCAGCCGAATGCCAAGTGCAGCTCCACAACGTCTGCTCTCCCTGCCGCAAAGACACGACCCAGTGTCAGCAGCACACACGCATCATTACAAGGCAGCGAAGCTAACCGAATACAAGGGAGAGTTTGCAAGGGATGAGAAGTTCCAGCTCTCACTCTCTGATTTCTGATTTTTTCCCCTTGTGTCTGAACTGATCCTGTCCCGGCTTCCTGAACGCAGATTGAGCAGCCAGCAAACCGTGTGACTACAGCTTACATGTGACATATCTGAGCAACTACCATTCATTTTAATGCTAGCTGAGCATAGGAGAAGACCAAGTCACTGCTCTTGGTAATTAGAGTTTGACTGCTATGAATATAGGAATAAACTTTAGTGACTCTAAAGTCAGCAGTTACATTTCTGACAATAATCAATATCCCTTATGTAAAAAAAAACAACAACAAAAAAAAAAACTAAATTATATACTGTATATGTGTGGGTATACACACACACACACACACATATATATATAAATATGTATATATATATACATATTTATATACACACACATATATATACATTTATATATATATAATATATACACATATATGTATAATATAGATATAAATATAAATATATAAATCTATTAAAGGCCTCTCAAACTGTATTTAGACCATCATGAGATACTAAGCGTCCCTTGGCAGTCCTCAAAGGTGTGAAAATCCTTGGAGATATTATGCCTTTAATTAAGAACTAATTTACAAAATAAATGATTAAACAAAATAAAGAAATGTGAGAAGAAAATAAAATTTCATTGCAGTCTTTACAAATTGATCTAATGTAGCTGTAGTCAAGGAGGATCCTCTGGATACAATGACAGGCTAAAATAAATTTAAAAGGCAATATAAAAGGCAAATCTCATCCCAGGCTACCGCTGCACCAACAGACCAGTCTAACACTGCTACTAACGTCCTTGACACACACAAAAAACTCTGAGTTGAATTAACTTAGACACCATTACTCATGATCTGTTGTCCCGTCTCAGGGCGACAAAGGCATGTGTCTCCCTCCCTCAGGTCAAGCCCATAGGCTGCTGCACAAAGCACAGAGAGCATCATAATCTCCTAAACCCCCTGGAGTTGGCCCTGCTCAAAATCCACAATGCTAAGCAGATCCCAAACATCTTCACTATATTATCTACCTCATACTGACTAGAATTTGACTTCTTTTTTAAAAAAAACTCACATTTTAATTATGGCTACTAATTAAAATAATGTTTTCGACTATGAAAGCATAACTAAATGGGTCAGTTTTGATAATAATTGTGGACATGAGTGATGATTTTAAGAAGACTATCTCTATATGAAACTCTCTATGAAAAATACAACATTGAACGCCCCTGTAGATCACAAACAGTGTGAAGAGCTATGATCATTTTGTATGAAAAGCAGTTCCTAAATTTTTCACAGCAAGGCTGGGTTTCAGGCGCACACCATCACTCTGACCAAAGTCAAACTTTAAGCTTTCCAAGGTGCTTTATAAGGTGAATTGGAACAAAGGGCCCCTCACCATAACTGCTACTCAAAGCGCTGTTTAATTAGGTGTAGAGCAACAAATCCTCTCTATTCAGTGGCTGGACACTTGTGGTGTTGGAGGGGAGTGTATCGTTGGTGAAAGACTCCCGTCATAACACTAGAGGAGTGTCCCCTCCCTCACAAAGACACACACTGATTCACTAATGCCTGTGTGTTAACAAGCCCATCGTCTGCTTCTCTAACTCATTGTCTCTTGAATGGGTGCTAATGGAGAGACAAAACAGCACACACACACTGAGGCCCTCCTGCAACACACTGCTCTTTTTATAGACAGAGACTGGACACTGTGTTTAAGTTGAGGGACGACATACCATGCTTCAGCTTGTTAGATTGTATAGTGTAACTGAATTTAACAATGAGCAATTAAAATGTAACAAAACAGCTAACAGAAAAATAGCAAATATAAATGTTAAATTAAAATGAAAATAATATCAAAAACAATGAAGAGAAATTTGCTAGAAAAATAGTGTTGAATTCAATATTTAATATTATTCAATATATTACTATAATACATGTAAAAAAAAAAAGTCCTGCAATCTTTGTTAATAAACAAAAAAAATAAAACAAATAAATAAACAAAAATCTGTTTTTTGAAATACTCTTTCGAATTTTTAAACAGCAGTTTGGTATTTAATTAGACTGAATAAGAAGTTAATTTTTGCACTTTATATTTTATTATTTATTTAAAATTTGTATCTACATTTTAATCATATTTTATATTTTCAATTTTTTGGAATGTTTGGGATCACTGAAATAAACGAAATTACAGACTTAATTATGAAATGCTTGGAAACAAACAAAAAAAAGGATGATTTGTTACTAAATCAATTAAAACTCTATAGGCACACTTTTGGTAACTGTCTAGATGTATAAAAGACAAAGTAACTCAGACCAGCGCTGAATTCGGGTGGTGGGCTCTAATCCTGAAGGACAAAACCAGCATATCCACCAAGACAAATCTTGTTTGATGGATCCCTGCTGCTAGATCCAACCGCAGCGGTCCGGTCTGGGAAGCCCATTGTATAAGAGGCGCTTCAGAAGGAAACACACTAAAAATTTATTAGAAATGGGACTCCTCAAATACAATATTAATTCCCAGAGTATAGTAAAAGCAAATTATCTTAATCCAACCTAGGTCCGTGCATTCTCTCAGTGGTGAAGCACAATTTGAATATTCTCATTACAGTATTCTCACACAAAAGCACAAACAACCTAAATGTTTTTTTTAATTCTTTGGTTTTCTCATATCAAACATTTTTTGTTTCACACAAAAATTTCTATTTTAATTGCAGCTATTCTAATATAATATAGAAATTCTTTCATGACTGTGCATTCTGGTAACACATTCTCTTTTTAACCCAAATGCAGATATAAAAAAATAATAGTCACATTTAATTGTTAAATGTGATTGAAATATGAAAATGAAAGTAATGAAAGAATAAATAAAATAAAACTCAAACACTAAACACTCTTTAAATTTTAAGCAATTCATTATTTGAGTATTACATCATTTCTTGGCCAGTTCAACAATTAAACTGTATTAAAAAAAAAACAACAACAACAACAACATCATAAATTAAACCTAAAAGTCTAAATTCCTCCTTATATCTATAGGAGCACCATCATCGGGTTATGGTGACAGTTTGGGTGGGCAAAAGAGGGAAGTGAGGGTTAAAAAAATAAAGAAAAAATTTGAGAGAAAAAAAGAAGAGCATATTGCAACCCTGGCGTCTCCCTGGGACTTAGCATGGCTGTCTGTGTATGTGTAAGACAGAGAAAGTGACAGAGAATGAGATGGCGTTCAGTGTTCCCAGGTGCTCAAGTGTATCTAATTGCATGAGTGCAATTATGAGCATCTGTTTTTTTCATTTTTAGTGTAAGCGGATGTATTTGAAGACATATACACTTGTCTTGCAGCTGAAACTGTTCTCGGTTCTCAGCTCCGTGGTCTGAGGGCAGAGGCTGGGCAGTATCTTTAAGCCAGCTCTGGGTCAGACCAAACACTGGCAGCTATTCATGACCAGATCAAGTTGATGTGAGATTCTGTACCTCCTCTGCCCTCCATTTCCATATGAATGTGGAATATGCTAAAGAAAAAAAACAAGCAAGATCCTTGTCCCAGAGAGCCACCGCAGGGTGAGAAAAAACCCATTTGCAAAGAGGACTGTACATTCTCCTCCATGGCAAATAACAGAAATATTGGCATCATAAGCACATTCAGATAGAATAATAAAAAAGGGAAAAGCTTTCACACACACACAAACTCTTTCTCTCCATCTACTCACACACATTTGAACCCAGCCAAGGTCAATGTTGCTATCAGCCTAGCACCTTATGACATCAAAATACAATTGCATACTCATATATAGAGATTCTTTATCATGACTGGACACATACACACATACACATACACAATAACAGCTCTGTGAAGGCTAGATCCCAGCCCCTCTGTATAAAGGGTTTAGCCAGACAAAGGGTTTGTCCTGAAAGACAAACAGCAGGAAGCACAGACACAGTAAAGAATGTGATGCACAGACATATGCATCAAGCAACCTCCAGACCCATTAAGCCATGTTGGAGAAACTGCTGTGGATTGAAAAGATGTGAGAGTAAAAATGAACAAATAGCAAAGATCTGCATACCCTGGATGTCCTGTATCCTCTCTGCTACCTGGCAGGCCCAGGCTGTAGCTGGCTGAAGCATCAAAACCATGCTATCACCTGCTTATACATGTTTTTCGGACAGACATTGGCCTCCTAATACACACAGACAATGTCACACGCTCCCATTGTTCCACTCCATCATTTGACCGGAGACAAACCCCAGTCCTGTCTAAATGTTTAAAGGTGGACTCAAACCCAGAGCGATGAGGCCATCTATTACCAGGAGGGATGAGGGGAGGGGAGAAAGAGACCCCTAAATGGGGGGAAAGCTCAGTCAGCTAGGTTTATAACTGTCGGTGAGCACCGGGAGTCCATAGCCTCCTGCCGCATTCTGAGGACGTCTATGGCGTCTACAGCAACACAGAGATACAATGAACGTCAAAACAATTTTTCAGATTTACTGCTTTTTACTGCGTAGAGGCCAGAAATAAAAACACAATATATCCCATATTTTCACATTAATTCAGCTGTAGAGTCAGGGATGTGATGGAAGATTACCTTTTACATTATCAGAATAGCTTTTACCAACCTTTTTAGGCTATCAGAAAAATTCCTTATATAAACTAATTACAAATGGAAAAACATGGTAGGGGGAATCAAACAAATTTAACTCACGTAAAAGGATAATTCAGCAGATAGATTATTTTACATTAAACATAATCATAATAATTTTCTGTTTCTATTGTTGGTTCTTTGCCTTCTGGTTATCAAATCCATTTTGTAGTTATTACTGATAACAGTAACCAGCTAAGTCTTGATAAAAACAACATAAATAAAAACGCTAAAAAACTGAAACAGTATTAAATTTTGAAAAACATTACAAAGGATATGTAGATTTTTTTTGTATGCAATCATGCACTAGTTAAAGGAGTTACAGTGATGTTAATAAAACAGTCACAAAACAAAAAGAGAAACTGCAGAGGAAACCACTCTCATGTGAAGAGCATGAGGGAAATGTGTTTCTGCCTATATTTATTACCAGTAATGTGCATGTAAAATTACTATTTGTGTAAGCTTTGTAAAAATATCCCAAATCAGTTTTATTAATGTCATTGCTAGCTGCGGTGCAGTAATCATAATAAAAACACCAGAAACAAACTCAAACCCTAACTCTACGACACAGAGGAAGGCAAACAGCCCGCTCTTTTGCAACAACATTGCACAGTAATTTAATTATAACCATCCCATGTGCAAGTTAACTGCATTAATGTAAATTCAGTCAGTGACAGTCAGTCCAACCGTCCTGGCAGAATGACGATTCTCACTCCAGCTTTCCTTCATTGGGCATTTTCTTTTCCTTTTTCCTGACTTTGTCCTCTTTTGGGGACTAACGCTGTTCCGTTACAAATTGTTGGGGTCTCCTGAAAAGTGAATCATGCTACTCATAAATATCTGTCACAGCTAATCAATGGGGGACAGAAAGACGTGTAAGTGCATGATTTTATTTAGAAAGAGCCAATCAGACAGCAAGGACTTTGCCTCCCCTTGTTACCCCTCGAAAGACACAGGCAGTATTTGTCAGGACCACTGTGAGAACTTTTGATTTGCAGTGTACACAACCTGATGATATTTAACAAAGTTTAACTATGCTGCTACATTGGAGTTGGCTCATTGTTTTCTACTGTGATATCTACTGTGAAAAACTTCTCTTGTATGTGTGTGTGACCCTGGCATAGTTTAAAAAATCTAAACTGTCATGCTTTCTGTGATATAGCAGTGATTTGTTTTCTGCGTGCAGACATCAGTCTGGTCTGGTTAACATCAGCCCAGCACCAGCCACCTGTGCACAGGCCCTTCTGTATTTATGTTTTGATAATCACAAAGGGGGATCTCGACCAGATTGCATGTCTTATCTACAAAGAGTGCTCACTCCCGTCCAGATCAAAAAGTTACAAGAAACTGAAACAGATTAAAAAGATGAATTGTTGGTACAACATTTCAAATCATCATGTCAAAATAAAATCAAGGAAAAAACGAGAAACTCATAAAAAGACTATGGGTTTTTGTGGCAGCAGGGTTTTAAAAAAAAGGAGACTCGATTTTACCCTAGTTTTTGGACAATGTCCCACTGGGCTGTTCTGGTCCTGACTGAGTCATAGTGTGTGACCCTCTCCAGCAGCATGCTGGCCTCTGCCAGCTACACAAACAGTGAGAGAGAACATGACATCACCCCTCTATCATCCAGTAGATACACTTGAGGCTCACAGTTCAGCAGGTTCAAATGCTTGATGTGGATGGAGGCTAATGTTAACTCACTGAAGCAAGAGATCCTTCGTATTACAGCCACCTTTTTAAAACTTTCCCCGAAGTACTGGCCTGCTTAACAGATGCTGGAAGTCATTACAAGGGGATTGTGTTACGGTTTGGTCTGAAGTAGATTTTTTTTCTGTCCTTACACCCATCCTAAAAGACACTAAACTGATGACAGAGGGAAAGAAAACCACATGCCTCTGCAGGCATGTGGAGGATATTCCCTCCTGACTGTGCCCACTGTAATATGTACAGCCAACCTCCGCAGGAGTAAACAAAGACACAAATCCCTCTTCACTCTTAGCGAAGCTGCCCAGGCAGGAGACATCAATTCCTGCTTGCAATCACCACGTCTACATTCAAACAGATTTCATTACACCATCGCGACATCACACCCTTCAACAGCTAACATGCGGAAATGATTTTGGTTTTTGTCTCTGTTTAATAAACGGACCCCAACAAACACTCTAGAATCTACAGCTGGCAAAGGGCAAACACAAGTGTATAGTTTTTTTAATGGGTCGGTCTCAAAATGGGGTATCATTATCACAACATAAAACTGTCATGACCCTGTGGTGCATTTTTCAATTTACCGATAACATAAAAAAAACAACAGTTTCTGGTGAGAAAAATACAACCTTGTCTAACCAAAGAAGAGTGAAGGTTGGTGGAAGAAGGAGAAGGAAAAAGAGGGAAATAAAAAAACAGTAGTCGACCATGTGGCCAACAATCTATTCATTGCTCCCGTTTAATTTCTTTTGGGTGCATAATCCTTTCAGTTTCAATAGCAAATTTAACAGTCCCTGAGGTCTAAGCACCAGACTGGTCAATACAAAACCAGACAACTAATTACAGAGCACACCACACTCTCCTCTACCCCCTCCTCCCTTCTTCCTCCCTTTTTCTCTTCTTCGTTCCTCTCTCTCTCCAGCAGCTGTGGGGTTCATGTACACAAGAGCAGCAGTCAGGCAGTATTAGGTTTCCACTTCCCAGATCTCTCTTAAAAGCCTGTCCCATAATGGCCCTTCAGTCACACAAACACGCATAAGGTTTCATAGAGAAAAGCAGTTGGACATCACACACAGTTGGACAACCACATGTGAATATATAGACATTGGCTTGAGCCATTTTGAGGAATCCCTAAAAAAAACTAGAGAGTTCTGTTTGTTTGCCTACCCACATTTGTTTTCTAGTTTTTCTCTTCAGTGGTATGTTAAGTGATCTTTTCTTTTTTGATGCAGAATGGTTAATTGTTTTGATTATACTGTTTCCTAGTGATTAAACAACCCTAAAGTAAATTGTATGTCTACTAAGAGAGAACAACAATAATGTTCATAATGTCTAGCAGTTAGACAGTAGCTGTAAGAGGGTGTAATTACCATGTAATTGACACCTTGTTTCAAGTAATAAATTAGAGCACAACTTGACAAGCTGTTAAGCTAATAAAAAACTGCTAAAAGCTAACCTTCATCTGAGCTCTACAGTGATTTGTAGAGCTAAAATGAACAATCACTTAATAGATAGTTGATCAACATAAAATTAATCTGCAAATGTTTTGATAATTGATTAATGATTTAAGCCATTTTAAAGGAAAAATACCAAAGATTCTCTGTTTCCTGTTTCTCCGATGGCAAGACTGCTTTTCTCTGTTTTATATCACTGTAAACTGAACATCTTTGAATTTTGGACTATTGATCAAGCAAAACGATGACATCAAATAGGAAACTGTGAATGATATTTTTCAGTATTTTTTGACATTTTATGGTCCAAATGATTTATCGCTGAATTGAGAAAATAACTGGCAGATTAATTGATGATGAAAATAATTGTTATTTGCAGCCCCGAGAGCAAATTCAAAAAAGTCATGCCTGATAGTTAAAACCTAATATTGTTTCATAACTGATGAAAACACAAGTACAACAATGTTAGTGATCATTTTTCCCACGGGAACCAAAATGTAAGTTGGTTATTCATTTAAAATGAGTGCAGAATATTAACGGGCAGATTTAAAAAGATAATGATTTCCTCCAAAACTTAGCCTTAACTGTAATTCTGAATCCAGAGATACCATGATTGTATTTTGGCTAATTTGAAAACAGAAGTGGATGCATATGGTGTAGGAACCCTCAGCTGACCCTATGACATATGGTGCTTGTGGTGTTTTTAATGTAGATGAGAAAGAACTTATCCTCTGCTTCCCATGAGTAAATACCCTGGCTGTGACAATGATAACATGGTCATGATAGCATGCTCAGTGCTAACCCAGCCCCATGTTGTGTCTTGTTGTGACTGCTGTCCTATGCTTTACAGCCTTCCTCTGTAAACAGACGCACTGTCAAGGCTTTGATCATGAACCAATGCACAGCAGCAACTCAGCACAGCCCCTAATTCGCTGATGGGTTTAAAAAGTCCCTCAGTTAAGAACACTTCCCTCTGATAATGGGAAAAGTTGCCCCCCCTGTGACCTGAGTGGAGTGTCCTTTGTCTCACTCCTAATGTTTGCCTTAGCCCATTGTGTCTGCATTATCCAGAGCCTCCACCCCTCCTCGCAGCACAGCTTTGACGCGACAACCCCACTGCACCACACTGGACTGCCACCAAAGAGGAAATACTAAATGTATGGAAGCCATTTCCCATTGTGCCCCTGAGCTCTGTATGGATTCCCCTCCCCCGTGACCCCCACCCCCCACATCTGTGTGACCACTGACAGGCTGAGATGGTTAAAGAAGCCAAATTGTTTAAAATGGTGTCATGTGGCTAGAAACACTGGGTCCTACGCACATGCGAGCACACAGCTGATTCCACAAAGACATCCTGCTCCCTCTTTGCTTGCGGGGAGGATGAGCTCCTGTAAGCTCAAAGACAAGCAGAAAAAATTGCCTATGATCTCTTGACCTGAGAAGCTGGTGACTCTACAAAATGGACTGCTCTACAATTAATGAAACATAAAATAAGATAATTACTTACAGGCAATAATATGTAAACTGGATGCATCAAAGTACAAACAAAGATCAGCACTTTTTGAAATAAGGTGTTTAAAGAGCCGAAACCAATTTTAGTCTCAGCAACTTCAGCTAATGAAAGGGACATTTTAATGGCAGATATAAAGTTGGCTGGACATGGATGGGGAAAAAAAAGAAAAGAAAAAAAAAGCCCACTTTTGTACTTTCTTTCTGTCTTTCATTCCTTTGTTCTTTCTTTCTTTCTTTCTCACTGTGTTGCATCAGTAAGGACAGCTGGATAAGAAATGGATCACTGGTAAAGGGACACAAAGTCTCCATCACAGACATGACATCACCCCCTTTATAACCAACCCATTGGGGGCCATTTGTGCTAGAATTCAATTCTGTGTGTGTATGAGTGTTTGTGTGTATGTGTGCGGATTCATGCATGCAAGCTGTAACCTAGCTGTCTTTGCAATATCTTGTTTTATATTACTTTGAGTTCAAAGACCCACATGTTTTCCTAGTTTTTTTATTCATATGGTAATAATAAGTTAAACTGAAAATGTAGCGATGAGTATTAATTTGTTACTGCAAACAATGAACACTAAACATCTGTGTTATTTTCCACCAGCAAGGCCCAAGACTTAGCGCAAGTCATTAATAATTCAAGAATTCAAGAATTTGACTTATGATGCATGTAATTTGTCATCATTATCTTAAGTGTTGAATGGCATCCATGTGGCCTTCATAATATTCATCAAAATAAGCCATGATAATGGCCCATGAAGTCTTGACTTTCTTTCACTATATGAACAAAGTTTAAGCTGTTTCTATTACTTCCACCTAGTCACTTTCCCTTGGTCATCCCTGGGTGTCAGGTTCAAAGCTCCATGCACAGCTTCAAGATTCATGTTGAGGTTACACCAGGTTACTGTCTTGTGATAATCACTGCCAACAGGATGATGAGTGAAAAATTAAGTCTCTGTCTTCAGGATATCACTTGACATCTGAATTCAAATCATGGCAGCTCAGTGGTGGTGCCACAATGTCCAAAATTGTGAAGGGCCATAAGTGATTTATTCAGAGGTTGCATATATGTTGCATCTATGGAGAATCCTCAGTACACAAAGAGGCCTCCATCCTGGTGGAGTGAGCCACAGAACCGCTCAGGACTTGAGAGCTTTGGCCAGGGAAGCTTGTAAAAATGTTAACAAGTCAGTGGGAAAGAATTTTAGTTTATTATCTGCATGGTACACAAAAACTAAGTGGGAGTGCATACCAGAGTTTGGGTACATGATGGAAAACTGGAGAGTTCTGACTGGCCAAAAAGTGAACAAACCTATTCTCAAAATCATTATTTCTTGCATAGTTGCACAGTATTTTAGGAAAAAATACACAACCAGTTTTCCACTTAATTAACCACAGAGAACATATGTAGTTCATTCATGTACTTGACACAGCTTGTTAGGAGTAAAAACTCTCTGAAGAGACATGACGACGTGATCTTCGATCAGCTAAAACTTCCATGGAGCTGCTGTCAACGATCTAAACTACAGAAGATTATACTAGCTTTGAGCAGAATAAAACCAGACTGAAATAGCACATTATGTTAATTAACTGTACCACTAACAGTTACATGCACAACATGACAGTTTCTCCTCCCTCATGACAGACAGAGTTAGCCATTCATTTTGGGGCTGAACCATCCAAATTGGAGCTGGACCTCCTGTTTGAGATTACCTGCACACTCATCTTAATGCAGGATATTGTCAGGATAATGAAGGAGCCACCATCCAAGCTTGTTCAACAAACTGAAGAGATTTTTCTACAGAAGTAATAATTGTGCCACTCATATCTGTCTAAGCACTGAAAGGGGCAAGGGTGCTGAGACAAGATGTAGTCAATCAGGCTTCTGTTTTCTTGGCCCCCAGGGTTATGGGGGGGCTGTAAGAACAGCTGCATTGTTGGAGCAGTAATTCTGATAACAACCCACATCATATTTCCTACTGGAACAGCATGGATTCATAGACATTCAGTGTGCCAACATTAGTCAGCAAAATTCAACTAGAGGCATAGTCCTTTGCCCAGTCTCAAGAGTGTAACTTCTGTTTGTCATCGGCCTACAGTAAGCAAGGAACTGAGGTGAATCATTAAGGGTACCTCACATTTTCTTCACTTTCACATAAGAAAAAGCCTCTCGGATGGATACATATATATTATATACAAACACACACACACACACACACACACACACACACACACACACACACACACACACACACACACACACACACACACACACACACATACTGTATATATATGGGAAAGTGGTCTCAGATTTTTGGGCCCCGTTGTATATATACAGTATATATGTATTTTATAAAAATATATCAAAACTCTTAACTGGTTTTAATATTGTGGGTGATCGGTGTATGTTTTCTACAGAGAGTGTTGCGAACAGAAGAGGAGAGGCAAACAGGTTTGCCACTCATTGTGTTTACATGCACTCTGGTAATTTGATCATAACCCGAGTAAGGCAATACTCAGGTTATTGTGACTGTCATACAAACATCTTAACAAAGTTATCTTCCTTGCATTTAGGTCATAATCGAAGTAAGCACAACTCAATTTACAGAGATTGATTGCTCACTGATCTTTCAAATGACTCAGCATGCATACTCAATATAGCCTGCTTTTTGCTTTTTTGATTTTCCACATATGCCACATAAAATACAGAGGGAACCAGATGTGTTTGAAGAAAGAGCCACCAGGTGAGCAGGTGTGGAAAAATGAAACATTCTTTTTGGGACAACAGCAAACAGATTTCTAATTACAAGTCCCACTGCATGTAACACAAGTTGCATTGAGGTGATGTGTAAAATAATCAACACATAAATGCTGCAATTTTACTTTTACATTCCTATTTCCTGGTTCACTATAGGTCTTCACAGATCCTAGTGTACTTGATAGTTAACTATCAAACAACTTGTGGAGTAGGGAGTGATACAGATATACCCCTATTAAAAATCTGGTAAATAGTAGATTAATTACATGGCATTATTAATTAGTAGCTCTCTGAACGATGAAAAACTACCCTGGAAGGAATACTAAAAGTTAAATCATGCAACTCCTCTCCTAGTTGAGTGGCAGAAAGAGAAACCACCTCCTATTCCCCGAAGCAGTCCAATCCTGCAGGCATTCTGAGTTTCTGTTTTCATCCAAACTGGCACCTCTGTCAGTCACATGGCAGCATCAGGCTCACAACTAATAAATCACTGCTACTAAGTGAGCTTTTCCTTTCACTGCTTGGAAACAACAACCGGGCTAATTTATAACCAGAGTAGGCATGAGGGAGAGGCTAAAATTGGCTCTGGAGGTCAGGCAGGTTATCTGACGACATGTCTTCACCTGGCATAAAGGACGACAAACAACTTAGATCATCTATAGACATACACCAGATGAGCACTATTAATAAAAACATGAAATACCTCCCAGACTCAAATAATCCATGGTCCTTGATGAGAGGATGAACTGTACCATACCAACTGACTTAATAGTGACCCACAAAACACTGTAGCCTTTGTTTAGGAGCGTGTACTACTAAGAATTCAGAATCTTTTTAACTCATTAAAAATATGTTGTTTTTATTCAGGCTCACAAATAACTTTGTCATTTAACAATAGTGTTTTATAGTGTGATATATAGTGGTGTAAAAGATGAATATCACTGCAACTAAATTATATACACAACAGCAAATTCTGGTGCTCAAAATGAAAACACAAAAAAACTGTTATCAACCTCTTATAGCAGAACAAAGCACACACAGCAGACCACAAATATGTTGATGAGTTCAATTCAAATCTTTAGATTGTTCTAAATCTTTTTTTTTAATTATTCTAAAAAGTGCTGAGACTATGAGAGAAAAGATGTGAATGAGCTGTTGATCCACAAGGAAGTAATCCACAAGTTCATCCTCTAGGTCCCAGTGCTGAGCAGGCAATTTATATTTCTATATGCAGTAGTATTATATTATAGACGCTGAAACAGAAGCCACCTTTACAAAGAATCCAAATTATTGACAGAAACTTTATGAGTCCTCATTAACGTGTGCAGTTCTGGTGCTTCATTAGAGTGTGACCCACATGCCCAAAATAGAGAACTAGATTCTGCAGCAGACACAGTTTGTGTGTCTAGTAGTGCACTAGTAGTGACTGAAATTCAGCAAAGCTTCCCCACATACTATCAGTTAAACAGACATTATGCTGCACAGAGAGCAGTCCAAAAATATATTCATACAAGCACAACTCAACGTTTTCTTCATCCCTTTAAAATCTTGCTTTAAAACCACCTTTCACAGGAGAAATAAGTCCATTAATGCTGGTTGACACACTTTATTCCCATGTTACTGAGATGTGTAATGAACGGAGGGATCGAGGGAGGCACAGAATAAGTAATTCAGAGAGACGGGTTTTGATTTCCTCAAAGAGACGAGGGAGTGAGGTCAAAACCCCAACCTGCCAATGAACCATCAAGGTGAGACACATAAAGATTTCACAGCTCTGAAGCTCAATAGCTTCCTAAAAGGAGTTCACTCACTTAGTTAAGTCAGCTCATTTCCCAGAGTTAAACACCAAGTTTGTTTTGGGTGCAAATATGTTTTAACTTCCAGTGAAAAAACTATTTGCAGTTTCTCAGAGTTAATACCACTTAATTGTAAATAACCTTTGTCCCTCTGAAAATTGTGGTTTATGGAAGAGACATACAAGTATATTTAAATGAAAGAAAATGGTATTTTATGTTGAAGTTTGTTAAGCAATTAGAGTGATTGGTTACTTCTTTTGTCTAGATTTATCTCCAGAATAGACAGGGTCAATTAGAATATACAATGATTTGCCTGTACAAACTATTCAAGACATAATAAATGAATTATTATTAATTGTTTGATTAACTAAAATTCGTGGGAAAACTTACTTGAAACATTTCCTCATCACCTACATTATTGTACAGTTTAACATAGCTACAGCAATAGAAAGAAATGCAAAAGTGTAGCTCTAACATCCATATGAAAGTCTAGTGCTCAAGAGGTAATCTCACATTTAGAATATAATGGAGTTATTCAGTGAGCCTGCAGTAATGCATTAGTTTACACTAGCAGCAACCTCTTCAATGAACTGTTTAAAAATTCTACGTAGATGAGCCAACGGCTAATAATCTGCAGCAAGTGCCCTTTCAACAACACTATCTACATAATCTGAATTCATGAAGCAAAATATACTAGGCTGAAGTAATCTGTATCAAAGCTTAGTTTACAAGATACAATGTGAACTTGGAGTCTTAAAGTTCTGTCAGATTTCTTTATCGAAACTAAGTTATCAAATTTCTTGTTATTTTATGCTATTTCTGTTATTTCTGTAAAAAACAGTACATTTTAAATATATAATAAGACTGTTTTGAGACAGTAATCAATCTGTTTTGTCAGATGGTGAGGGTGATGGTAAGTAAAACTTCAATGTTCAATGTCTCCAAACTGCACTCCACCCAAACTTAAAAATTCCAAGCTCATGAAATAAAAGGCCATAGCAAGACAGCTGAAATGTGTAGCAGTTGCCAGGATTTGAAACATGCACAAGTTTCCCAGTGACAATGTCATACTAAGAAAGTTTTCTGAGCCATTGTGCTGCCTGGGCCAAGTGCCATTCTCTTTGACCCCTCCAAATTCCCTTCCCCCAGTCGGCCTCCACTCTACCTCCCTTTTCGTTTTACCTTGACCCTCAAAATTTACAAATTCAAAAGCACAAAGCCTTTCTTATCACTACAGCTACAAATTAAATGTAACAATGAACCATGAACTTGAACCCTTTGAAGAGAAGTAGAAGAAAAAACAACACTGCGAGTCCAACAATAAAAACTCATAATAGGTAACAGTTGGGAATATATGAATCAAAAGCAAAGAGGAAACAAACACACTGCAGAAAATTCAGGCATTTGGGGATTCTTTGGGAGCACAGAACTTCCAAAAAGTGCTAAGAGAGAAGAGAGAAACACTTACCACAAAGATCCCACTTCGAGCCCAAGAATGAAAGATTCCTCTCTTGTCTATCTCCGATCCACTTCCATTTTTCTGAACTCCCATATGGCACCCCCACCTCTCCGAGAGGCAGAAGTAGAGAGTGTGACAGAGGAAGAGTCAAATACACAGGGAGAGAGAGAGAGAGGGGGGCATTAGTCCTGGTGTGGAGATGGAAGGGACTGTTGCAGCTGTGCAGCCCCGTCAGTATCTCCTCAAATCCAATCCTCCCCTCAATGTGTCTGCAGTACCGCAGAAAAAGGCAACGGAAACAAAGTGATCCTCTTACACACAGCCCAGAGAAAGAGAGAGACGAACAGGGAGAGGGCGAGGGAGGGAGAAAGAGAGAGAGAGAGAGAGAGAGAGGGAGAGAGAGAGAGTAACATGCATAGGAACCGGCAGGGAAAGAAAACAAGCAAGCTAGTTAGAGGGCCGAAGCAGCTGGAGAAAAGCAGGTTGAAGTTTTCAGTGTTTCCTTTACTTTGTCTGAGAAGTCTGCCGGCTGAATGGGAGGGAACAAGTGGGAGCTTCTAGGAAGGCAAGGAAATAGTGCATAATACCTTCCAGCTTCTTTCTACCCCCACTTCTCCCTCCCACCCTCTCTCTCTTTCTTTTCTCTCACTCTCTATCACTCTTTCTCTCCGTCTCTCTCTCTCTCTCTCTCTGGTAATAAGCCTGGCTGCAACAACCCCCTCCTTTGGGGCGATGGAATGCAAGGCAAGAGTTTCAGGAGGCCCAGTTAGACAACCCTCAGAGTCACTGCACCTTGACCCCTGGGTCAGACACAGTGTGTATGTCTGTCTGTGTGTGTGTGTGTGTGTGTGTGTGTGTGTGTGTGTGTGTGTGTGTGTGCGTGTGCAGGAGAGGTGGGGAGCTTTAGTTGTGTCTGTTTATACTAAAATTTGTGGGGCCAGCTTTGACTCATAAGATCACATAACCATACCCGGACAGCCACTTGACAGAGTTAATGCTGTCGGACATTCACACCGCTGTAGTAAGTCACAATCAATCTATTACAGACTGCTGTTACATGCACACAATGGCCGCCTTCCCTCCATAAGAGTATTTGTACTAAACTGGTTTTGTCGGGGAAGGAATATTAAGTTAACTTACCCTCATTCTTCACTTTTAAAATGTATTTTCTGTTTGTTTGTGGTTTTATGTTATTCATTTGTGGTGGTTTGCTAAAGCAGTTGTTTGATTGAATTAATCTGAAGTCATCCTATGTAAATGTGCCACAATATAGAGACTCAGAGGAAGCTTGCAGTGTGTGCAACATTATAGAGGTATGCCCGATCATACTCTTTTACAAAAACTCTCTGTGCTGCCTTGCTGAGGGATTTTCTTTACGTTTATGTAATGATTTTGTAGGAAATGAGCTACACAAGAAAAATATCAGGAAAAATAAAATAATACTGTTATAGATCAATAGATTGAGGACATCACTAACACCATCTAACATCATTTGTGTCATATGATGTAGTTGATGCATTCAAACACTGCATTCAATATACTATGAAAAAAGAAATTTTAACAGGGTCCATTTTAGCATTTCAGACATAATGTCAGACACAACTAGAGCTTAAGTTGCCAAGCTTTCAAATGTTTATCCATGTTTTGTTTTTTTTTGTTTTTTTTGGGCAGGGGGTGGGGGTCCAGATTTCAAATTTGTGGCAGTTAAAGCAATGCGACTAGACTTGGTTTTGTTAGGCCACTCGCCTGAAACAAGTGTTTAAATCTCTCAAATCAGGCAGGTGTGCGTCATTCGAATCAGAGAAGCTGGTGCTGTCTGCCAGTCAGGGCCCAGTATTGTAACTGCTCTGCATGTAAAAACCTATTCTTCAAATTCATTCAAGTGTTTCAGCTAATACGGGTCCCTCCTGCTCTCTGTCTGTCTCTCTCTCCTACTCACACACACACAAACTCCCCATCAGTACTTAACTTTCAGCAAAGTGAGCTCTTTACCTACAATTACACTATACCTTCTGGCCTTTGTTTTTCTATGACCTATACTTGAAATATAGATTCAACTGACTTAATATATTATGTCATTTTATTTTGCAAGTCAGATTTATATATATATATTTTATTTTAAGTTTGAAATCATGCCTCCATGTTCACAGCATTTAGGCATTTTAAATCAATGAAATGCCTAAATTTATACCTAGGCATTTTGTTACAAAAAATAACATTAAGAAAACAAGCACTCTTTCACATCCGCTTTAAAAACTCAATAATATGGCAGTAAAAAGTAAACCAAAAACCCAGATCACTTACCAGTTGGAAATTCAGTCGGTCTCCAGCCAGCAGGGCAGTTCTGACAGGAAGATCCTGTTAAAGGAATAATATACATTATGCATCCACTTCCAGGACCCAGCTGTGCTTATATCATGAAATGAGATATAATGAGGTGATAGACCCCACAAAAAAGGAGATACCTTGTCAAATGGACTCCCAATTGCTTACATAAAACCAAGCTTCCATATATTTGCATTTGTGATTAAGCTTGTATAACACAGAGACTTAGATGTTGTTTTAGTGACGGAAGATAGAAGATGTATGTTTAGATATGTATTTTTCAATGTTTAAAAAATAGATCATGTTTAAATTTAGTATATGCTTTGTATTTTGCGATTGGATGCAGTTGTTGAAGATTTATTTTAAAATTTGTAAAACTATGCAGTACTAATATATTTGTAAATATATTTTAATGTTTCTTTTCTCATCTCAAGGGAATAATGACTACTTAAAAGATATAAAATGTATTTATAAAATAAATAAATTGTGTGGCTAAAGTATTAGCCACACAGGGCAAAGGGCTGTCTGCCAGTTAATTACTAATAACTCTTTCTAAATTTGCCATTCACTGAGTATTAAGAGCCATGCTACTAAATTTCATTTATATGATCTCATAACAAGCTAGTCCCCTCCTATTACTACTCTTAAGTTTTTGCAATGTCTAAAAATATAAGTAGTTATCTGATGTATAAGCATACATATATATTATATGTAACTACACTGTTAGTGAGTCTTCTCACAGAAATACATGCTTTTTTATTTGAATTTCAAGTCATATCACTTCACTGATATTTAAGAGTAGTTAATACATTCTTCACCAATAATGATTATCTGTGATTCTTTTGGATCAAATTTCCAATTTGGTTATTCTACCCGACTAACTTTTAAAAATTCATTTAGAAAACCAGAGTTGCCACAAGTGAGGGGGGAATTCCTCAGGGTTCCATCTTGGGCCTCATTCTGTCCTGACTTTAGCTGCTTCCTCTAGGTTATTTTGTTCACAAAAAGCATGTGTTTTTCCTGTATTGTTCTGCTGACAGTCACTTCTATTCACCTATAAACCAAACTGACAACCATGAACCATGGAAACTGAATGAATGGACAGACTCTCATACCTATATCAGACAACAACAAAGCTCTCCATTCCTTTCTGGTAAAGGGCTTTGGGATGCACCATGTTTGTTACAGAGGGAAAGTTCTTGATAAAAAAGGTTTGCTTTTTACAATGCAAATTACAATGCATTTTACCAGAAACCTAATGGAAAAAAACATATTAATCTCATTGTTAGTAAAACCTACTAGCTCCATCTCTTGTTTATTAATCAAGTCATTCACAACACGCTCAGTGTTTAGTTCCTGAATTTTCTGCATGTAAACATTTAAAAACTTAGCTTGCAAACAATGTGTGCAAATACTCTGTTCAACTTAAAAAACTATCATGCTTTGGCCACTGACCACAACAGTGCAGATCATGCTATTTCTTTTAATATTATATCTCCTTCAGAGATAAACTTTACCATATTAATATACAGTATCAGGTCTGTTTCACTGTAACTGCATTGCTAGGAAAAAACTCAGTTCTAAGTTTAACTCCTGTTAGCTATAGTTCTTTTTCACAATTCAAATTTTGTCATATCAAAGCAGGAAAGCGCAGGTGTTATTAACGATGGATACATTTTATTTGGCTGTTCCTTAGCTTTTTAATAGCCTCATGATATCTTGCGTGAATTATGGGCATGACTTCTGATTATCCTTTTCACTAGACCAGCATCTGGGAAAGCTGGCAGTATTCTACAAATGTCTTTTTGGGAAATAAATGATGTGGGAACACAACCTGTGTCCACTCATTAAGTGGAATGAGGCTATCATACTAGAGCTAGATCGACAAAGTGGCTAAAATTAGCTTATTGCAGATATATCAGTATATATGTTGGCGGATAAGTAAAAAAGAAACTGCAGTACAGGGATGCCAAACTAGGTTTGAGGTCATTTGGAAACTTTGAAAAACATTACATGGTTCGTCCACCACAGAGGAAGCTAATTTCTTAACTGTAAGATGTCTCACTGAATTTGCATTTTGGTCACAATTTTTAATCTAAGGCATCTGCATAAACATAGTTGCTTATCTTATATATTCATGTTATACTATTAGTCTATTTTTTTAAACTACCAATTATCGATATCAGTACTGGCCTCAAAAGTCTTGTATCTGTTAATTAAAATGACTGTTAAGTAATTATTATTATTATTGTTAATTATTATTTAAAAAAATAGTTAAAATTAATTTTATTATTTATACTTGTGCTTTTCCTACCACGACAAGGGAAAATGTCTTCTGTGACAAAATATGCATATTTGCATACTGGCATGGCTTACTAGGGCACTCAGATAAAATAGGAACATCATTAATGTTATTAGCTACACCTGTGGTTGTTTTATATTTGTATGCTTTAAATTGCAAAATGGTTTTTAATTTGAAAATCATTATCTGCCCAGTGGCTACTTTGATAATCTTAATAGGCTGTTTTAAAACCAGCCTGATGTTAACCGATTAGAAATTCAGGAGCCTTAAAAATTAAATATTTACAAATGCTGAAATAATAATTTAAATAAACCTAGCTTACAATGTTGTAACTGTAAGAAGTCTTTCTCATCAACCTCTGTACAAAAAACTTTTGTTACAGTGCCTACAATAAACAGCACCAGTCATAATTTAAACTTGATGTCAATGATCGCATCACGAAAGACACTGAAGTTGTACATACAACAATTTACCCAATAAAATTAACAGAAAGGCTTGACACTTTAATCTGACCATGATCCAGTCCCATCATACTTCAACTAAAGATTATTGGAAAATACTTCTTTAGCAATCTCTTTTAAGTTCTCATTTTCATACTGTTTCTACTGAATGCTGCTCCTCAAAATGTGTTTATCGTTCTACCACTCCTTTTGAACTTCATTTAGATCAAGACACTTATATATAGTCTAATGTTAAATCTCAATCTGCTCAGAGTCTGCCTAAAATAAATCCTCTCAAGCTCTATAACTTCAAAACTGGCTAATATGACTCTATAAAGCCTGGTCAGCGAGGGCTGAGCTTGAGGTACAGTAGATGTGCAATGAGGTTTTCAGCTTCAGTCTATACAAATGGGCTGGTGTGTTGTTGTTCTCCTTCCTATTCTTATTCTTCTTTTAACACCACAGACAGCCTAGATGCATCCCAGGCTTGCTGCTGCCCTCCACAGGTAATAAACAGACATACCTATTCAGTTACTGTTCAGTGGGTACCAAATTGTGAAAACTCAAAGCATTTCAGAATCAGTGTATTTTCTCTGTGAGATCAGTTATTTAAAAAAAACATTAAGTAGCAGCTTCAGTCCTATTGGCATGCTTCTAAGAATTCGTGTTTTGAGAAGACTTTAAATTTGGGGCATAAATGGACATACATGTGATCTTACATTGGCAGGATAGGCACTCTCTACCAAATATGCTCATGTCATGCTTGATGTCGCACTGTTTCACATCTAACCTTATTGAGATTAAGCACATTAGAGAATAACTTATGTGCTTATTTAAAAGAGAAGGGAAGGTAGTTTTTTTATCAT
The DNA here is from genome assembly GCF_016859285.1 of Xiphias gladius. Classification (NCBI taxonomy): domain Eukaryota; kingdom Metazoa; phylum Chordata; class Actinopteri; order Istiophoriformes; family Xiphiidae; genus Xiphias; species Xiphias gladius. The sequence continues at coordinate 24,375,993 of NC_053416.1, read as the reverse complement.
TATCTTTTTATGTGAAACATATTTCTTGTGGTAAAATTGACAGGAAAGGTCTCACAGCACAGTGATGCAACCACTGTTAGATTTCACAGCAGATTACAGATCTGAGAACCTTTGACAGCTCTGCTCCTCTTTGTGGGAAAATTACATGTTTTAATATTACATGCACAGCAAGGCTAGACTCATTAACAGTCAGACGAGTGAGTAGACACTGACAAAGGCTGAGTACCATGGAGTTTGGAAACACACACATACTGTACACACTGTGATATATCAGTTAGCAATTTCCTGAAGTTCTGAGGTTCCATAGCTTAGGTCTAAGCTATGGAAACATACCTGGTGCCACCAAAAATTTAAAACATGTTTGTTAATGTGATTAATGAATAAGTTATAATTATTTAGCAGGGCTATACTGCATTTATCAATACTACTCTCCCTCTCTTGCCTTATCTACCGAAATAGAGGATACAGAAAGATAAGAAGAAAAGAGAGAGCTTAAAACAATGTCTCCTAAGTTTAGTTCATTTATTAGCTAAGTCAATGGTTACCTTGCTTGTTGACTTGTCAGTATGTCATTATTCACATCTTACCATATGTCAAAGTATACAATGTCAACAATTTGAATAGAGCATTTCCGAACATGTTAAATTTGACTGAAGGAAACAAAAAACACCACAGGCAGATTCAGAAGGATTTCCCAGCAAATGAAGGTTACTTCAACAACTCTAATTAAATAACTGGAGGTCACTCCCACTAAACGGGGCATGACAGTGATTACTGTAACCTGAGGTTTTGTTCTCATCACTCTGTCAAAATGTGCAAAAGTGTCTGTACATTATTTAAATATTTCAAAAGGATTTCTCTGGCCAAAGACAGTCAATAGGACATAGAAATGACAGAGAAAACCTGAGGCACAATACAAACACACACATCTCATTGGACACACCTCTAATGGCAAACATTATTTTGTATTTAGTGCCATGTTAATGGTTAAAACCCCAAGGGAACTTAACTTAGAAACAATCCACACCGACCTACAGTTAAAACATGCAGTCAGTGTCTGGATAACTCCATAATAAGAACAATGAATAAAGATAGAAAAACTGAAAGGAAAACAAAAAAATCCGCAGGAGAGAGGAAGCCCCTGTATTTCTTCTGTTTGAGAAGTCTTAAACAAAAATACTTCTCTCAATGACAAGTCCACCTGAAGGCTCAATATAAAGCGGCGAATGGCAGAAAAATGAAGGACGGCTGAATATGAGTCCTAAATTTGAGGTGTACCCGTATTCTGACCTTTATGGTAAAAGCACTGAAACGGCCCGAGGCGAACTGACATGCAGGGTTGGCGACTTTATTCCGTCGTTTTTCTCTCTTTCCAAAGACGTGCGTGAAGGTCTTATCTGAAGAGAGGCTCTTAATTGTACCCGGGCAAACCGCATGCAATTAATCAAATTGCGTCGAACTTGGCTAAGTTAACGCGAGGATACTCATGTGACTACGTCCGGTTTTCACAATAAGGTTTTACCACAAAGTATATACCATACACATTTATTAAATTAAGATTAATTGGATTATATACACAGGAAAAATAAAAACGTGTTACCTGTGTGCTTTATAAATTAAAAAAAATCCCACTAAAATGTAAGGGAAATTACATTATTCTTTGACTGGGGGTGTCTGGAAAAACTTTAAATACTACAAACATACTAAAAATCAAGGATTATTACTGTGTCAATTAATAGAAATTCCAAAGTAAAAGACCCACATTTGTACATTGAAATAGCTACATTTCTAAATACTTGAGGTTCTATTGAAACACATTGGTCCATAATTTCTGGCAATAGATTTCAGTTCAGGACAACTCTGACTGCATACATACTTACTTGCTGTATCAATGCAGAGATATTACAGAGTAAATGTCCCACATTTGTCGGAGATATTTAGAAATGTAGCTATTTCAATGTACAAATGTGGGGCTTTTACGCTGGGATTTCTCTAAATTGATACAGTAAAAAAATGCCTGATTGATGCTCAATTAATCTTATTTCCATATATGTATTTGGTATATACTGGTATATACTTTTTGTTAACACCTTATTTTGAAAACGTAGTCAAATGAGTATCCTCGCGTTAACTTCGCCAAGTTCGACGCAATTTGATTAACTGCATGCGGTATGCTCGCGTACAATTAAGATTTCATTGCATCTCTGTAGGTAAAACTTTCGTACTACAACACACGTCTTTGGAAAGAGAGAAAAATGACGGAATAAAGTCGCCAACCCTGCATGTCAGGTCGCCTTGGGCCGTTTCATTGCATTTACCATAAAGGTCAGAATACGGGTACAATGCAGATTGACGGGCGGCGGGTTTGACCGCGGAGATGCGAATGACGGCCTGCTTGACCGCAGTTGATAACTAAAATTAGGTTAAATTGCTAACGGCTGCTTGACTGCACTCACCCTAGGCTTCCTCTGTTGATTTAGTGGGATGTGTGCTCCAAATGAGGCAGAGGAAGGATCCAAGACTTTGATTTGTTGGCTGGGGTAGCAATTTTCCTGGCAACTTGCGTTTTTCTGTACAAAATATGTTTCACCCCTATGGCAGCAACATTGTGTACAACTGACTGTGACCTTCACCTTTTACAAGGTTTACAGTAGTTACTTTGCACCTAATGCAGCGTGCAGACTATAACGTTACTGATACCAATATCCAACTTGAACTTTTTCACACGGTTTTATACAAATTCCATATTATTGTGATATGATTTTAACCAAATGAAAAAACAGTATCCGTTAATTTTCCCGGACAACGCGCTAGCTATTAGTAACTCATTAGCTTAGTAGCTGAAATAACGAAGCAAACGTTAGTTATTTAAAACCAAATGATGCAAATTAATCAAAGCTGTATTTTGATACCTTAGTTCTAGTTAAAATCATTGTGAATAAAGCAAACCTAAGATACATTAACTACTCACAGACCTATCTTAGTTGAAGGCTATGCAAAAAACATTAGAGGGAAAGCAGCTAAAAAATTGAGTAATTTGTTTTCATGTAGTAACAGTTTTAGCACCGTCTGAAAGTCATGTCCTGGCGGAAGAGAGAGTCTAAAGGGAAAGAGGTAAGGCTAGTTTCGACCATTTTTAACTGCAGGTAAACGCAATGGATTATGGGAGAGCTTGATGGGGAAATGCTTAAATCACATCTGTCCTGTAAGTTTAGTAGTTATAATTCCGACGTTTTTCCGACATAAACAAAACACTGTGATACATTTTCTGACCTCCTGTATGTCTTCCAAACTACACTTACAAGGTTAAAGCCACATTGTCTTTTATCCCGAGGCTTTACTGAGGATTCTGCTATTTTTCATTACTGTTATTTTTCGTGACTCCATCTCGGCGGTTGCCAATGAAGCATTATCTTAGGACACAGACGTCAGTATGGGACTGTTTTTGGATTAGGTTTTAACAGCCGCAATAGTTTTCATAGTGATACAGACATCCATGCAGACAGGTATGATTACACGTTTGTTCTTACACGATGTTCTTAACTTTTGTTTGTTTTGCATGAAATTTGGTATGCATGCATGAAATTGGGCTCTGGCATACTGAAGCTGTCAAGTTTCAAAGTGACTGATTTCAGTTTCAGTCTTAAGTTGGAGATTTCTGTCATGTTTTTTTTTCATTTTAGATGGTTGGAAATATATAAATGAAATATGTGAAATTAAAAACTGATGCTTGCTGCTATTATATTCTACATGTTTTTTATTAACACAAGCATTGAGGGAACTAACTACAGCAGAGCTTAATGGCAGATCCCCCTATTTTGTTTTAACCTTGATGAAAGTTGAGATTTGCTATGCTTTTTAAAAAAAAAAATTGTATGCATTAAGAATAAAGCAATCTAACAAAATTTAAAGTGGCATCTCAAAGATTTTCAATTAAATAAATGTTTAAGTCCCTATCTATCACCAAATTAGGTAACACAATGGTGAAGATTGGTGATGATTTAGACTCACTATTCAGCCCACAGCCCTCAAATATATTTCTGTTGAATTATGGTGGACACAATGTATGACGGTTGGCAAAATTAAGCAGTGAAAGGTATGTTATTGGGTTGTAATAAAATCAAACCTGTAAGGGAACTCAATTTATACTTAAAGTGGCAATCTCAAAGATTTTAATTTAATTAAGTCACTATCGCTTAGTGATGTAACACAATGGTGACTGACAATATTTAGATTTGCAGTTTTACGAACTGGGTGTCCGTGACGACATTCCTGGAAAAAAATGCTGTATTAAGTTACTGCTGATGCAAATCAATCCTTTCCTACTACTGCAGCTTCACATTAATAGCATTTAACTGGCGAAACACGGGTTGACTTTTATTATGAAGTAGTCACAGGAAATGCAATGTATTAGTCAGTGAGTTTAGCACTTACTGCTATTGTTCATCAGAAATGCGCCTATAAAACAAGACAACGGTCATTTGGGGCATTTTTGAACAGGAAAATCAGGTCACGGTTGCTCCCAGAATGATGGAGGAAGGCCAATCATTGCCTGATTTCTTTATTAAAATGACAGTAGTTTGTTTAGCTGCCCCCAGAATTATGTGGGCTGTGGTATTAAAACGCATTTTTTGTTACCATCTGCAACAACAGATGTCGCCAAACCGACCAGGACTGAAATTTTCCAGATTGCCACTTTAATTCAACAATACAGCTTAAATTTATTACATACTATATGGAAGATGGAACACCATGCAACAAAGACCACCTACAGGATTCAAACCAGGGATACTTAAGAAATGTGATACAGTATGTGTCCCAGACTACTGGTCCTACATAACACTCCTACAGATTATAGTCCTGCTTTCATTTCAGGCTTGGTTTAAAAATATATTAGCTGTTGGTACATTTTAACCATTCTAAGAATATGTATTTTTATGTAAGTAAAACCTTCTGGGGATTTGTAATCAATCCCAAAAGACTGGTGACCTGTCCAGGGTTTACCCCGCTTCTTGCCTAATGTCAGCTTTGACTGGCTCTAGCCCCCCCTGTGATCCTCAAAAGGATAGGCGGTATAGCTGATGGATGGATGGATGGATGGATGGATGGATGGAATTGTAATCAATAAAAGCATAGTGATTTGGGTAGTTCCCAAACATTGTCTTTCATGGAAAAATTACTGTAATTAATACATGTTGGCTTGGCAGCTTTCACAACCAACATCAGTTATACAGACAACTTCTTCGCAGCTGCTGCCAAAATCAAGTTTACTGTCACATGCATTAGTCAAACTGTTGATATAGAGAAAGGTTCTATGAGGACAACCTCATAAATACCTTTAACACCGCTTATTCCCTCCTCCTGCCAAACAGCCAGAGGGTTCTAAATAAAACTAGATATGCCAAGTGAGCTGGCAGGAAGAACAATGCTCTTAGTGAGTTCCTCAGTGATCTGGGCCACAGGAGGGTGGGGTGGGGTGGGGGGGTGGGGGGGGGGAATTAAAGAAGAAAACTGTGGACTGAAAGGGCTTAAGGTAATGATTTATGGCCCTGGGTTTTGGTGAATGTTTCTTCATACATTAAATGTATCAGTCCTCTTCTTCACTGACTAGAAGCCAAGACACTCTTTTTGCTGATTGTGACTTTGGCTAAATGGGAAACTGAATGCTGAATGTCTGGAGTGCTTTTCCTTGGAGTGCTTACTGCTCCTGCTTCGTTTCTTTCACTCTGTGTTCATGACTTCATTTCTTTTTGGCTTCTTCTTAAAGAAAAGTATTCAATAGCACTTAAAAGTTACTTCATCAAGACCGCAATTAATAACTTATTACAAAGGATTAACCAGACGCAGTAATGCATTTTATTGCAAATATAAAACCAAACTGGAAAAATCACAAACATTACTAAAATATGCTAAAGCTGCCACTATTTGAAGTTGTTTTAAAGGTACTTTTCCATAAAAGCACTGATTATAATTTTTAGGGAACATAAAGTACACCTATAGTTTTTACATACTGCTTTTATAAGTATATAATCTCTAGCCAACCTTCATGCCTCACTATTGGTTTTAGCAGTATATCATGAGTGACTGTGCCACTCTCATCAAACACCTCATTTGCGGAGCTATATTTAAACAGACCTCTTGTGGCCGGTGGATAAAGTGTTCATTGCTTTGTCAGTTTCAAAACTGGCTTTCTCTGGCTTACACTTGTTTGTATTAGATAGTGTCAGTGTATTTAGATGTAATAAATTTATGAAATAACGTCTTCTTCTACATTGATGATTCATTGGAAACATCACTATGTGTTCATCACTGATCAAGTGAAGAGACACAACAGCGCATGGTTCACATTCTACTACAATCCCATATCCCTCTGTGATCATCTTGTGCTATCAGGGCTTCATCCTGTTGTAGTCTTATCAGGGCAAACACATGTTGGGTCCTTTTCCACGTGTGCTGATTAAATGCAGATCATGAACACAGTGCCACACGATGTGTCTGGAAAGGCGATGGGTGGTACTTTTTACTTTTCAGCCAATGCTCTAAGATTCCCTGGGTCTATGATTAGAGAGAACAGACAGAGAAAAAGGGGTGTTGAGAGGGATGGTCAAGTATGAGGTTACCTCACTGACTTTTTCCTCGTCTTCAGACTTGCCAAAAGAAGGAGTGCTGAAAACAGAGCTCTCTGACAATGCTGAGCTGACAGACGCATGAAAGTTATCAAGGCAAGAAAATGTTTTTAAACAAAACAAAAGCAAGAGATGGAACTCATTCCTAGTTTTGAAATTGGCATTAACTCCAATAAAAAGATTTTTTAGAGAATACAGACTTCAGTCTGCTGCATACAATGAGATGCTTATTTCCTAGAAAACCAAGCCAACAGCAACAACACAACGAATCACACGAGAAAAAATTTATGCTCAACATCATCCATTTCCAAAAGATGTTGATTAGCGTTGCCCTCACTTGACAGGCCAAAGAAGCAGATCTCAGCAGTTTGGTGGCTGCTGCTGGGTTGCCACTAATGAGGCAGTCAGACAGCCACTTCACCTTTTGTTTGTCCACTGATGGAAGTCTTGTTTGACCCAGCTGCGTCTCCATGGAAGTGGCACCTTGAGAAGTCCCCCCTCTCACCTCAGTACTCCTCTCCCACCAAGTTTCTCATCATATCCTGGTGTGAGGCAGTAGCTGCTGTGAAACACCAGCCCCTGGCACAGAGCCCAGATGGCATTTTTCTCCCTGCACAACTTTTATCTGACCATAAAACAGAGCCTAACAAGGGAGGACTCTCAGAAAACACCATTAAGTGTTAAGTGAACGGGCAGCAATTTGAAATCCCTTTCTCACCATCAGCTATTCTCAAACCTGACCATAAAGAGGTGCTTGTTAATTGATATTCAGTTCAAGGGGGATTAACGACCAACATGAACAAAGATGTTAAATATGTGTTCAGAATGGCTATGTGAAGAATGCCCTCCGCTGCTCTCTATTCATGCGGCGGCTGCCAATTGCCAGCAGTGTGAACTTGGAACACTCTGTGCTGAGAGGCCTTTGCCTGAATCAGCCACTGCAGCTGCAGAAGGTTGAGCTTCCATCAAATTTATTTTTTTGCACATTTCTAAACTACAAATTCTTTGAAAAAACACAAAATGCTGACTCAACTGAAAAGTGAATCAATTAACTTTGGTGGTGAAGAAAAGATTGTGTAACATTTACTAACTGCAAAGTTGAAACCATGTGCTGTTTTTTCTGCCGTCCATGGCTTTCAAATGTTTCGCTGACTGTCACTGCATAGCTCACTGCAGTAGCACAGTGGGGTGGAGAGTTTTGTACATGATGGTACCTGCCTGGTCTTTTAACATGGTAATCAAAACTGTTACTTACAGCTCATTTATTTAAGCATTGGACATTTAACAACACACTGGACAATTACTAAAGACAATATATGAGCAAACAAACTAAAATATAATGTCAAAGGCAAGTGTAAAACTAACACTGAAACTTGGGTGGAGAAATTAGACTTGTATGATATAAAACAACTCACTGCTGTTTTGAACATATTCCAGAACCTTTAGACACTTCTGTCCATCTGCATCAAAAAAATATCCACCTGTAACATAATTTAACACGTTTCTCAAGTCTATTTTCTAACCAAAACAAAGATGGTGACATATATCCTTGCGCAATTTGTATGACATGAATCAAGAGTTATAATCAGATATATTTATTTATATTCATTGTGTTGCACTGAACATGTTTGATATGCCACAAAGATCCACAGATTGTGTTTAAGTGAGAAACACTTAATGTACTGTAAACATAAATTTTGTTATGCATGTGGCAGACTATAACTGCCTGCGTGCTGGGCTCTTAAACACCACTTGTACCTATGGCTATGACTTCAGCTATAGCTGTGACTGTGGCTAGTGCTGGCCAGAAATGAAAAAACAAATCTTTTCTAATGGTACTTTTTGTTTGTTTGATACATACCTGGTCTGCACTGGTGCGTACTGCCTCCAGGAAATAGCCGTATATCCGCACTGTCCAACATGACAAAAGCTTTCAACTTCTCCCACCTACTTACGTTTTATATGTTACCAAACTAACTGCCAACCATATAAATGGAAACACATACAACCTTAAATTATATTACAAACTCACTTGAGTACTGTGTGACAAAGTTCAGCTTTAAACAGTGCAGCTGGTGACCGATTGAATCAAGTTTAACCAGTATACTTGACTCAGCTTGGCTGCTGATGGTACCAGCTCTCGTCCAGACTCACTGCCTTTGCACTTCCCATACATCCTGAACTGCAGCACATACATCGAAGAATGCCAAAGAATGCTGAAGAGACCACTTCGGGACATGTTTTGGTGCTTGCTAGACAATACACTCAGTGCTAGTTAGTCTGTTTTTTCCGGCCTTGTCAAAGAGTCCAGTCCCCTTCCTTAACTAGACAGACAGAAAACTCCTTTAACACACTGTAATTTTTGAATGATGAGTTTATTGTGCACCACCGCACTGAAATGAAGAAAGAAAATAAAGAAACATAATAAAAGAAACAATGAGTATGACAAGCATCATTAATATGCATTTCCATCATCTATAATATGCCTCATAAAGCCTCAGTATCTGTCATACTGTATCTGGCCACCAAATATACCTAGCTGAAAGCCATTCACAGGACAGTTACATGGTGGGCAATGAATAATGCATGACACAAAAAACATGGCCTAACCACACTATCCACAAAAAATATGAACATCGACACAAATGTCATAAAAACTGTACTTACAGACAGTGCTTCTATAAGTGATACCAAAAGAAGAGGGATGCACTGTAGATGCATTGACCACACTATTCCACATTGTTCCTTCTACTAAGGAGTGCAAGGAAAAAACAAAATGACCTCCTACAGGTTTCAAAGGGCAATAAGAATAAGCACCACCTAGTGGCTGCAGATATGAACTGAAAGTTATCCTTTGTCTTTTCCAGGTCAGAACACTCCCTGTCTGGTATCTGAAAAGATACCACCACTGACGAAAAGAGAATGCAGAAAAGAGCTTAAACTTAGTCAGTCTCTGGGGATAGGAATAGGACAGTCTGTGAGACAGGCTGTAGAAAGGTCTTGTTTGAACCATCCTGTGTTGTCCTGATCTCCACCTTCCTAACTCTACCATCAGTGCCAGGGAATGTCTTGACTATGATGCCCATGGCCCATTCTTTCCTTTTTACCTGGTTGTCTTTCAGTAACACAATGTCCCCTTTGTGAAGACTGCATTCTTCCTTTTGCCATTTCCTACGTCTCTGCAGGGTTGGAAGGCACTCTGTCCTCCAGTGATGCCCAAAGGTGTTGGCGAGACTTTGTATTTGACTCCACTGCTTGCCGTAGAGACAGGAAAAACAGCAGGGTACAGCTCAAGTCTTGGAATGGTTGTCTCAGGATATGGAGGGAGCTCGGCATTTTCAAATATGAAATTAACATATGTATTGGTCCTCGCATCAGTTATTCGCAAGTAGGCTACAGCAGCAATGGCGGTCATGGATGCATCACAAAAACAACACAGCTCTTTACTTTATGCCTGGCTGAGAGAGATGGAGGTGTATTGGCGTGGTATCTTGACCTGCTCAAGCTCTTTCAGTTAGTTTCTCCACAGTTTCCACTCTGTACTTCTCTTATGGAAGAGGAGCATCCCAGTCACAGGCCTCTGTGGTGAGCTCCCTGAGTAAAGACCTTCCATGAATGCTTATGGCGACAGCAGATCCCACTTGGTCAAACAGGCTATTTGATTGCTTCTGCCTCTGTGGTGAGGGAAGCCAGACAATCGTTGACATAGTTCATGATGAAGCCTTGCCTTCATCACTCTGTCTTCTCTCTCTCCCTCTATGGCAGCTCACCTGATCCCGTATGTGGCCACAGATGTTGAGGGGCTATTACTGAAGATGTGAACCTTCATCCTGTACTCCACAATATCCTCGTCAAGGTCACTGTTGTGGTACCAGAGGAAGCGCAGAAAGTTCTGATGGTCCTCACATACCACAAAGCATCAACCAGGCTGTTGTTCATGTTTGAGTCAGTGAGGAGGACGTCATTGAGGGACACACAATGCAACTGGGCGCTGGAGACGAATACCACACTTATTTGTCCAAGTTTTTGAGACTGATAGACCCCAACGTGAGATAGGTATCATCACTCTTCATCCAGTTGTAAGGGTGGAGCTACTTCAGCAATTATTCTTGAATTCAATGAAATGGTCCTTCTCCGGGTGTTTCCTGAGCGTACAAGTCAGTGCGTTGAGGCGATTCCTTGTCTGTTCACAGTAATTAGGGAGGCATTGTCACGGGCCATGGAAAGGGAGCAGAACAGCCCAGCTGTTTGATTTGTCCTGATGGAACTCCTTTTCCATAATCCTTAGGAGGGCATTATAGAAGGAGCCGTTTGTAATCATCCTTTGTGTAACGGAAAACAGACTCTCCAATGAAACCTGTTGGGTTGTTTGGAATGGATCACTGTCCCTGGTTCGAGGCAGAAGAATTCTGAGGCTGGCAGGTGTGGCTGAAGCTCTCCTTGATATTGATTTTCTTGGGGCAAGGACTCATTAAGCTGGGGCATCCATTCTTAAGTATGTTGGTTCTGAAGGAGTTCACAGGAGAGGGTTTGCATGTTCCACTGAGGCAGACCTCTCCTACTATCACCCAGCCAAGGGCTAATCATTGTGAAAAGGTAGCGTGCAGGTAGTTGCTTTCTTATCTGGTTAACCTTTGGGATATAAATAAAAGAGGCAGATTTTGGCACATGATTTTCCTATAATACTGTCTCCACATGCCTCGGCGCAAGTTGAGGTGGTGATTAAAGAAGAATGAGATTCATCTTCCTCCCCACCACGCTGTTCGGAGGAGCTAATTTGTTTCTTTGACCAGGTTGCTGGGCCAGCATGAAGGGCTGCAATTCGCTTGTCACTGTTGCACTCAGAAAACTCAATGGCAGCCTTGCAGTTCTTTGCGTGGTGCAAGGTCGAGGAACAGCAACAGAAACATATACTGTTTTCCCTAAGGAAACCTTTTCATTCCTCCAGAGCCTTTTTTCTGAAAGCTCTACACTTTTGCAGGAGGTGAGGCTTTTTTATGAATAGGACATTGCTTATTAGGGTTGTCCAATCCCCTTTGGCCTAATCATTCTATTGACTATTGTCCACCTCCGTTCTTTGTACTGTTATGGGGGTTCTTGCTATTGTCATTGAAAATCTCTCTCCCTTAGGTTACAGCGACAAAGCTTGGGTTATTCCTCATCCTTGCTTTCTGAGAAGATGGAGAAATGTGGGGAGCTGACATGGTATTGTTTGTATTTTGTCCCATGCACCATCCATTTCTCCTGAATAGTCAAGGGGAGTTTCTCCAGAATAGGGTTAATGCCACGTGGAGTGTCTGAGAAGAACAGACCTGGCAAGTAACCTTCCACTTTTGCTGACCCCCAGTTCAAGAGAGAACCACGCTGGGGTCTCTATTCAAGACCTTGGGGAAATGTTCAAGTGTATAAGATGCGCTAGTGTGTGCCGCATCAGCCCTGTGGCTGGCTTCTAATGTAGCCATGCTAGCTACTGGAGTAGTTGAGGATTCCACTGAGCATGAGCATACCAATTTCGTCTCATGGCTTTTTCCCTCTGCAGCTGCCATTTTGGTTGTCATGGATGAAGGATCAGGCTTGATATCTAACCCAGCAAGGTTGAAATCACCGTTGAGTTTTTCTTTTTATTGTTCTGCCCTCATGAAAGAGTCCAGTCCCCTTCCTTAACTAGACATACAGATAACTCCTTCAACACACTGTACTCAATGAATGATGGGTTTATTGTGAACCACTGCTTTGGACTGACAGTATGACAATAGAATAAAAATGAAATGAAGAAAGAAAATAAAGAAAGAAAAAGAAAGAAACAATGAGTATGATAAGTGTCATTAATATGCATTTCTGTCATGTATAATATGCCTCATAAAGCCTGTTTGTTATACCGTATATGACTACCAAATATAGCCAACTGAAAGATTAAGAGACAGGTTACATGGTGGGCAATGAATAGTGCATGACACAAAAAAATCTGGCCTAACCAAGCTATCCACACAAAATATAAACATTGATGCAAATATAGGCATCTTATAAAAACTGTACTTACAGACAATGCTTCTATATGTGATACCAAAAGAAGATGGATGTAGATGCCTTGTCAACACAATTCCAAAATGTTCCTTCTACCAAAGAGTGCAAGGAAAAAACCAAAATAGCCTCCTACAGGATTCAGAGGGCAAGCAAGGAGGCCCATATCATGCAAATAGAATAACCACCCCTTAGTGGCTGTAGAAATGAAAGCTGTCCCTTGTCTTTCGCAGGTTAGAGGACTGTTAGCTTGTTGATACTATTCCTCCTTCATGCACACTTTGGAGACACTCGCCGATACAGTTTGGTTGATAGTTACACAACTTTTGGTGCCTGTTAGGCAACATGCTGGCCTGCAGGAATGCTTGGAAAGAACTGAAGAAGGGCATTAGAGAAGCTAAGTGCAAGTACAAGCAGCACTTTGAGGGGCATTTTGAAAACAACCCCCACAACATGTGTAGAGATATTAAAACCATAGCACACTACAAGAGCAATATCTCACAGACACCCTGAACCAGTTCTTTGCATGCTATGACAACAAAAACAGCAGAGAGAGCTCAAATGACACCACCCAAGGAGGAGCATGTACTCGTCCTACAGCGCCACCAGATCAGATCCGCTCCGATGAAAATATACATTACCAAAGCAGAAGGACCAGACAGGGTGTCAGGCTGCACACTGAGGTGTGCTGACCAACTAGCAAGGGTAATCACCAGCATCATAAACCTCTCCCTACAATAGGCTGTAGTCCCCACCTGTCTTTAATCCACCACCATCGTCCCTGTGCCCAAAGAAAGCAGTTAAAAGCTTTGATGACTATTACTCAGTTGTCCTAAGACCAGTTGTTATGAACTGCTTTGAGAGGCTTGTACTATCTCACATCAAGGTCATCACTCCCACCAATCTGGACAGTCACCAGTTCTCTTGTCAAGGAAACAGATCTGTGGAGGATGCAGTCTCAATTGCTCTTCATTCAGCCTTGTCCCACCTGGGGCATCCAAAAACAGTATGTCAGGATGCTATTTGTTGGCTTTAGCTCCACTTTCAATACTATAATCCCCCATAAATCTGTAGAAAAAATTCAACAACCTGGGATTAGCCACTTCACTCTGTTTATGGAGTTAACAGACCACAAACTGTCAGAATGGACTCTATATATATATACACATATATACATATACATACATACATACACACACATATACATACATATATATATATATATATATATATATATATATACACACATACACACACACAGTCCAGTTCTTGTTCTTCAGAGCTAATGAAATAACAGATACTACATTAAAGTGTCAATTCTTGGTTTTAATTTGAGCAGGTTAACGTCCAGGGGCGGACCGGTAACAATAAGCAGCTCAGGAACTTGCTGTCAAGCGGCCCTAATTTGATACGCCAAATTCGAACTGATTGAACGTGTTTGTCGATAAAAACAAACACACTCACACACACACACACACACACACACACACATATGTTAAATTTGTATTGTTTGTGTAAGACTTATATGTAAAACAATGAAACTAATTTTCCAAGTTTTCCTGACCCATGTTTGTGTGTACAGAAAGCACAACTTCAAAGTTGGATTAATGTAATGATCACTTGACAGCTAATCTGACCTAATAGATTGCTTTCATTATTATTTAAAATATTGCAAAACAGTCAACAGTGCTTAAACACAGAACTTAATCAGAACCAGCAGACTCCACATTCACACTACATATTCAACATAAAGCACACTATATTTATGGCAACCTAAACTCACATAACACTGTATTTACACAATATCACACAAAGCATAGTATATTCAAACTATATCAAACACAGCACACTACATTCACAATGGTTTTGTTTGTGATTTCCTTTCTGAAGAGTAGAGTATAAAATGTTCGGGTTTCATATGACTGAGATCCTCCCATGAATGGTGAGAACGTAACAGGTCAGAAAAAATACCTGAAAGGTGCACAAATTTCTTTCTAGCATGTGGCTCAGGTAGCTGGTTGGTTACTCATCATGGATGAATAACTCTTGCTGTCCTTTTGGGTGCCGTGGTTTAGGTCACAAACAAACACAACCCCAGCACAAACAATATTTTGATACTTGTCAGACAGAAAATAAATTGTTAAACATAAAAAAATAACCAGCTTGTTTACTTACACTGTTTTGTGTAAAAAAAAAAAGGGAGTTGTGTGACATTTCCTGATTCTATATTCACAAAATTCAGAAATAACACGCATTTGGAGTGTGCCACTGTTTTATGCCACATATGCATACAGATACTGACTTTCTAATGCAAAAGAGGACTGAGGAAAACGTACCTTAAGTAATCAGAAGGCGGCGCATCATCATCATCATCACCCCTTGCAGACTGCTTAACTAAATCCATTATTTTAGCACACTTTGCGGCATTAGGCAGCAAAGCCTTTTTCTTTTTTTGGCACACCTTCTCTGCACCACCGGCCATATGTGCTAGATACTTTCTGGTGTGGTGCCAACCCCCCCTTGCCCTGTTAACGCATAGGGCCCAAATAACAAGGGTTCAAATGTGATTAGACATATACGCTTGAAGTCCAACAAATTTCATTTAATATTCTGTGGGAAATCCTTTGCAGTCAAAGACTTCCTGAAGTTTTGGACCCACAATCATCAGCAGACACTTTGTATCTTCCCTGGTGATGCTCTCCCAGAGCTTCACTGCAGCCTCCTTCAGCTCTTCAGCTTGCTGTGGGGTCTCTCTGTCTTTAGTCTGGTCTTGAGCACGTGGAATGCTGCCCAGTCAGACTGACATCAGGTGACTGACTCCGCCAGTCGAGGATATTCCACTGCTTCACCCTGAAAAGCTCTGCGGTTGCTTTGGCCATATGTTTAGGATCATGTTTAGGATAATTTTCCAGCCAACGATGAAATGTTGTCCAATGAGTTTTGTTGCATTTGGCTGAATCTGAGCACAGAATGCTTCTGTATACCTCTAAATTCATCATGTTGCTTCTGTCAGCAGTGAAATCATCACAAAATGCAAGTGTGCCAGTTCCATTGGAGCCATACATGCCTGTAAGGTTTTAGTGGTGGTAAACCTTACAAACACGATGAAAGCCAGTGGTTTTGAGGTGTATAGGATGATGGAGAAATGAGCTGTATCAGACAAGCAGGAATTTTTTCCAGAGCTCTTATTTTTACTAGTGAACATAGCAAGTTACAAAAATTTAAGCCATAACAGAACCAAGCACGATGTTTGACAGATGAGGTAGTGGCTTTGGGTCATGAGTGGTTCCTTTTTTCTCTCCACACTTTTCTCTTTCCATGTACATATACATATACATATACATACATAAATATATATATATACATATATATATATATATACACACATACATATATACGTACATATATGTATATATGTATGTATGTGTATATATATAAATATATACATACATACACATACACATATACATATATCATACACATATACATACACATATACATACACATACATGTACATACACATATACATACACATACATATATCATACACATATACATACACATACACATGTACATACACACATATATACATATACATACACATACACATACATATATATATATATATATGCCGTATATAGAACTATATTTATACCATCCACTTTATTTAGAAAAACTATATCAAAATATATTAAATATAAAATATAAATATTAAAGCTGTAATTAATTAGCTGTAATGACAAAGATTTGCAGCTGAGTTACCAAACATAATATTTTCTAAGCCACCAAGCAATGTCAGTAAAACAATGTATGACTAACATTAACCATAATATGCCAATGCACAAGCATCAGGCTCAAACTCACAATATTGTGAGGCTAATAAAACTAATTGTACCACAATTTTTCTCACTTGCTGCACAGTGTTTACATGTCTGCAGGCCAACTGCTACAACCTTAGCTAAGTGGTTCTTTTATTCTAAAGGAGTTGTAAACTAGAGCATCAACGTGCTGGTCCACAAGCATGAGCTAGTCCTTATGCCTACAGTGTTTATTAAGCAGGGTGTCAATGGTGTTCATAATGGTTGGCCAGCTCTCATGTAGCAAGATAAATACACTTGCACCATTCCCCACCGGTCCAGTGCTGGAGCTGGTTGGTGAGGATGCCAGGGGCATAAGCGATGGACATGTGGTTTCCACGGTAACAAAAGACAAAGTACATTATGTTAAGTAATCTATGCTAGGTAGGAAAAAAAACACCTTCAATTCACTCTTCTTCTTCATTATACGTGAGAAGAGTCGTCTTCTAGCTGTGTGGTGCTGATGCACCAAAGGAGAGCTTCCCTGTATAGTACAATTCTCTCTCCTCCAGTAAAATTCTTAGTGTGCTGTATCCTGGATTAGACCTATTAACCCAACACTGGTCAGACGTTTTAGAAAAATTAATCATCACTAAGGGTGCCACGTAAAAATAAGTTGACTGAAGACCAACATCCCCATATTTGTCACAGCTACGAGAAATGTATGATTCAATGTATTTATTAGTATATTTTTTGTTGATTTATTGTTACTTGGCTACTTACATTGAGAGGTCTTTCAGACATGGGTGCAATGAGTGGACTATACAGTTAAACACCCTTCAATACTGAACCACAGTGGTTCAAACAACCTGAAAAGGTGCTTGAACTTTCATCATGTTTCAGGTGATGTTTTGGTCCTCAGACCTTCATCAGGCGATTTCAGTCATGAATCTTGCCTGATGAGGGTCTAAATAAAACGAGTCTAAGTGATGGACAACTTTTTGGCTTTCTTTTGAGGTCAGGACTTTTCGACCCTACGCAAGAACTTTTTTGAAGTTAAATGCACCTGGAAAAAGTGTAAACGGCAAGCTCT
Source organism: Xiphias gladius (assembly GCF_016859285.1). Taxonomy (NCBI): domain Eukaryota; kingdom Metazoa; phylum Chordata; class Actinopteri; order Istiophoriformes; family Xiphiidae; genus Xiphias; species Xiphias gladius. The sequence goes on along the minus strand of NC_053416.1, from coordinate 24,358,456 downwards.
CAGTAGGAAATAACTAGTGTTAGTGCCAAAAAGTTACTCAGAGGACAAATTCCTACTGATTTGATGTTGAACCAGCAGCTCCTGATGACAAAATGTAATAAAATCCATGAGATAAAAACAAAAAAGGAAATAAATTAAATCAATCCATAAAGGGAACCGCAGTGAAACTCGAACTTTAAGAAAATGTCACTCAAAGTCACAATGACATTTGTAATAACACTAATAACTAAAAAAATCCCAACCTTGGAAAAAAGCCTCAATAGTACATTGTGTGTTTCACTCCATATGTTTAGATAAGCACGATACATTTTTTGAGCAGGAGGGGGATGTGACATGGAACAAGGGTCCCCTGGCCAGGAATCGAACCATGGATGTTAGAGTTACTGTATGTAGTATGCGCCTTAACCATTGGGACACCAGACACTTCCAAGCTGGGATGTCATAATACCAGAATTGCGTTAGTCTGTACAAATACTTTTGAAATTCCACCATTTGATTGTTAACAAACTCCTCCATAGTCAGTATGCAAGCAGTAGTTCCAATTGACTAATATGATGACAAACCAATAATGTGAAAATATTAATTTAAAAAGTCAATGTTATATTTTGACAAACTGAACGGTAATGCCGACAGCGGCCTACTAACGTTATGAGCCATTGGGACGTTAACCTAAACAAGATAACGTTAGCCTTTGTGAACGTTGTATGTTGAGCATTGCTACAATGGATGCCAGCGCAGAAGTATTTAGACTGTAGAAATTACTGTACAGATTATCGCTGAAAAGTTGGGAATGTGATTTTAGAAGACAGCGTTTGTTGGGAAGGAACCAAGTTCTGATGATATGGGTACCCATGCTGCTGCTGTCCAGATATGCCAATACTGGACTGACTGATACTGAATCATGAATCGTCATTGATCATCACTGACACCAAATCCATACACAGTGATTATGCATAGTCGCTCAACCCAAACAAACATGACCTACATCCATAATACATAAAAACAGCCCAACATGTCTAGATCATGATTTTAATGGTTATATGATTGCTCCAGGCAATAGTGTCTATTCAGGCAATGATTTTAAACACTCTGTGGAAGTTTCTTGCTATAACAGTTTATCATGTTATAGCAAGAAAAGTTAGTTTTAATGGTACACTGGTTCTGTGATAAAACAAGATAACGTGATATGTTATTATATTGAGAAAAGTTCATCAAAAAAATGAAATTATTTGGTATCTCGAAATAATGAGAAAGTATGTCATAATAATGTGAAAAATATCTTGTTATAGCAAATTTATTTATTTTTTGCCATTGTGGCAGCAATACGCAGCCTATTTTTCCTTGAATATTGAAAGTAAACCCCGAAAAACATGCTTGATTTTTTTTCAGAAAGATGGATGAAAGTAATACTGAATGAAGGTGGAACAGAAGCAAGTAGAACAGTGGCTAGCTAGTGGAACAGGGGTTAGTCTGGACTTGACATCATGACCTGGGGTCACACCACTCTTTCCACATATATTTGTTTTGGTTGTCGTGATTGACAGGAGCTGCAGTTGTGACCCAACTCTCCCATCAAGGTGTGAGAGAGCCATGGTCATACCATGCTAATGATGACCACACACATCTACTTGAAACCAGGAACCTTCCACAACCAGTGCCTATTGGTATTATTGGTAATTAGGTTCTAGCCAATCAGCTCTTTGTTAGAATTCTTGAATATATCAGTATATAAATGGGTTTCCCATTTACGAACAATCATGGATGTGCGTGCACCAGCGGGGTAGAAAACACATTTCCACAATATCCTAATAGCTTATATATGGACGTTTTCAATATTTTGAACTAAAGCATTACTGTTTAGAGATGAATTTGTGTGCAACACACATCCTGCTCTGGCAAATACCATGATATATATTTCAGTCAGAAAAGCAGATACTAGCATTGATAATGCTTAATGAGGCTATACACAAAGTTAGCTCCACAGGTAGAGAGAAATGACCCGTGTGTGTCCAAAAACAACTGACAACCCAGGTAATGAGCACAGAAGACCCCTCACACACTTAATGTTAGCGTAACTCATTCTGGTTATTATACTCATAACATTAGCATAGATGAAAATCCTGCTTTTTCCTCAAAATATACCAGACACCAGATGAAGACCAGAAGTGCTACATTATTGCAAACTCATATTACAGATTACTGCAGTGTAAAAGGCAGAGCCATCCTGTTGATACAGGATTTAATTGATTTAATTGATCAGCCACATGTGATCACAGAAAGAGACTCTGTACGTCTCTTTAATTTTAATTCCTTCATTTATTTTTAAATTCTCAGCTGGCATTTATTCCTGAAGTTTCAGTGTAAAACCATCCACGGCCTTGATAAAGTCCATGGATCTCACCTGTTTGCTGGGGCGAACAGCTAATTGTGCACTTTGTGTTTCCTTCTTGGGTTAATGAACAGTTTCCAGCAACTACTTGTGTGATTTGTGATGTTTTAGGCACAAAAACTACTTTTGACATTGATCCCTCATAAGATCTCAGTCATTTCGGGTCGTTTTCTGCCTGCGCATTCAACTAGCTGATAACGTCACTTGGAAACCCGTGGTCCATTTAGTACCGCACAGAAACCTGCTCCAACTATTCAAGGAGGTGTTATGGAACATGGAAATCAGAATATAGAATCATTTTTCCTACATGCCACACAGTCCGACACAGTGAGACTAACAGAGGTATAAAGTATAAAGTGGTAAAGGTATAAAGTAGTAAATGGAAGGAAGACGGAGAGCTTTGAGAGTTGGACAGTTGAAGAATTAAGAAACTAGAGAAGAAAGCGGTCTCTGTTAGACCGCGATATCCCCATCACATTAAAAAATGTACTCACCTGTTATAACCCTGGATGTATTAAAGAGAAATAACGTAAAACTTACACTGAGGGCAGCTCCAGCAGTGTATTATGTTTGAAAGCTCCTTTTGTACAGGTATTGACTCATTAATGTAGTAGTCATTAATTAATAAGGAAATAAATTAATTACAATAATATGATTAATTATCTGACCCACAGTATTATATTTAGACAGTTGTGTCCACAGCACAATGTTCAAACAGCTTTCAGTCTTCTGTTGTTGACATTCCTTTGACTGTCAGGTTTGACGGTTGCACACTGGCAGAGAAAAACCTGAGATTGCAACTTTTCTGTTGAAAATGGAGTTTTGATGGATTTTGTTGGCGCTCATGGTCTCAGTATTTATACCTGCTGGACAATACGATATTAAAACTTTTGGGTATCTTGTCTCACTCTGTCGGACTGTTAAACCCTTGACTGCGATGTCGGTGACAATGCATCCCGCAACCTACATCAGTGGCTCTGACAAAATCCAAGATAGCGCTGTTTGTGAAACGGTGTATGGCTAGCACACTGAAATGAACCACTTACTCTGGCAGCAAGAAAAGTGTTAAAAAAAAAATTACAAATGCACTGTTTGGTAATCTTCTCAGCAACTACTGCTGTGAGTAAAATCGTTGTCAGGTGGGTTTTACTTTAAACCAACAGCAGGCTGAGGTTCCACTACTGCCTAAAATCCAAGATGGCGGCGGAGCTCTTCCTCTCTGCACCTGGAGGTGCCGCTCGGCAGCAGTGCTGTGTCTGGTGGCCAGAGGCAGTACTGCAGCTACAGATGATCAAAACAGTAGTTTGATTTCTAGATGATGAAGACAAGAGGAAATGTCATTAATAAAACTTGGGACTTTTTAAATCAGGTAAAAATGTCCAGGTAAAACTAGAATAAGTTATTACCCTTAAAACTGGAACAGGGTAGCATGCATCCAAAATTTAGTACCTGATCTGTGATCATACAAATACAGGACCAATTCACAGTTTTGAATTCTTCACGTGACGGAAACTGTACTCATTATATAGCGTGTAGTTCTAAGTATGTTACACAGTATAAAGAGACATTCTCGAAGTGTCTTGTGTTTCTCTACATTACGGCGGTTGACCGTACAGACGTCAGTACAGCTTTTGACTGCCTGAAATTATGTTATCACCTTGCAACAAAGTAAAGAAGTTGAACTCCACCTGGTGACTTGTTGCTCTCTGACACATACATATTATCCAGCTACGTATACAGGGTTAGAAGCCAACATTCATTTTAACACAAATGTATTTCTTACCAGAGCGACCATAGTTGTATGGTGCAGAAAACCGCAAAATAACTCTTTCGGGTTTTGCTGTAAAATGTGAACCGTCAGACTAAAAAAGAAAATATTGACTGACATTGACTGTGTATGTAGGCCACGCTTTACATCAGGTATATACAATTTTTTGACCTTCCAGCAAACTTATTTTCACAAATGTTTGACTACGTTTTCCAATAATTACTATGCTCATTAAATATATACTAGAAAGACTTGGCAGAGGGGTCTATACTGTTTCAGCTGCCCCCCACTTCAAAAACTGCAGGTCATGAGTTGGGTCTGTGGGGCTTAAATTTGGATGCTGTTGAGAAAAGTAGTTCAAATCACTAATTAAGCCTGTCCATCAGCATCATTGACTGTATATAACCATCACAGAATTTGGCTTCATGCCCCACTTCAAGTCAATGGAAATAATGAGCAAAATTAGGGGATACCACTGCCAGTAATGATAGTGAAGGCCCCATCAACCCAACAAGGTCTATCAAAAGGCCAACTCAAAAGGTGGCTGCGCGCACACACATACACACACACACACACTCAGAACGTACGGTCTCACATGCAGCAGATCTCCAAGTCATATTACTTCAGAAGCAGAAAGGCAGATCATTGATCTTCAGATAGAAAGCGGTGGGACGGTGCATCAGGTGTCACAGGGAGTCGAGATGCTCAGACAGTGAAGGATCTGTATGGGGAAGACTCACCGAGTCACCGTCAACAAGGCTGAGCAGGTTAACAAATTATGTCTGGCCTTTGAAACCCAAGGGGATTCAAATAGTATTAAGAGAGTGACTTGGATTGAAAAAGTCAACACTGACGTTTTTTGTTAAGGCATTACCACGCTGAGTAGACAAAACACCAGCCACCTGCCGTCTCAGAAATGAAAGATGGGTTGGAGTTCAAGTTTCCTTCTTTGCTTTTGTTTGTTAATTCTGCCTCAGTCTGATTAGGTGAATGGATGGGTACAAGCTAAGGAAGGGTTCTGAGTCAGACTGGGAGCTTTTCACAGAGTGAATAGAGAGATGTAACCACCTAAATGTGCATTAGGGCTATTCTCCAAATAACAATATGTATACAGTAAGAACTGTTGGAGAAGAATTCACTTCAGATACCTTTTGTCAATGTTTTCTTTATACTGTGGGGAACCAAAACGATGTGAGTCAGCAGAGTAATACAGGTAAGATCTGCTTTGCTGCTGTTATAGTGTTTTATTTTTGCATTTCTGTATTGCTTAGTGTAGGTGTAGACATTTTAATTTGGGAAAGCTGGATGAATCTGCTGCCTCTCTCTTAGTAGCAATCATTTACTTTTTTATTTATTTATTTTTTTTAATGGTACGGAGATTTAGGCTGTTAAGATGCAGTGTTGGAATGTAACTAAGTACATTTACTCACGTACTGTAAGTACAATTTTGAAGTACTATGTGCCACTTCATACTTATCCCCCACTACAATTCAGAGGGAAATATCGTTTTTTTTTTTTTTTTTTACTCCAGCTATAGTTCCAGGTTACTTTTTATATTAGTCTTACATCAAGAAAAATATATGATAAAATATTATAAAATAAATAAATAAAAAAAACATTGTGGAATTTAAAACTAGCTCCACCTAAACCAGGTGCAACAGTATCTATGCTACTTACACAATGCATCAGTATTACCAGTCTCAAAATCACAGCTGTTAAGATGCAAACATTTTTACATAAAGAAGCTTGAGCTCATATGCAGGATCACAAGAGTTTCGGCAACTGTTTCCACTACCAGGTTTTTCATGGTGAACAGTTTGTGTGCGGCAATGTTGGCTCACCACTCAGAGCCAGCCAATGACACGACAGGCCTGTGGCTGAAGATGTGGCTCATTGAGAAATGGAGGCCAAAAGGAGGCAGACCAACTGTAGCAGACTAGCTGTCAACTGACAGCCCAGCACTGGTACAGAAAGACGTGAAGGAATGCACCAGCAAGGGTAAATTGTCAATAGAAGTTCGTCCAAGGTCAATGGCAGACACAACTTAAATGCTACAAATCATTAAACAGAGTGTTTGTAAGGCAGTCTGTCAGCCGAAGCGGAAGGTATTTTGGTGTGCAAAAGTTCGGGTTATTATTTTGTGATCCTCCGCCAGCCAAGTCAGATTTACGCCTGCCCTCAGTCGATACAGACAAACCACACACCGTATGGTTCAAGTCTCATTTTCTAGACGCAAAGACTTTTTTTTTTTTTTTTTTTTAAACCAAGCGTTCACTCCAGGTCTTTAAAATGTCTAAATATTTCCATATACTTAAGTGTTCCACAGCATTTCTACATTTCATTGCAGGGTTGAGTTGTAATTTTCTTATTTCTGAAGTATTAACTATGTCATAGCTTTAACTGTAGTATGTTTAGATGGCAGTCTTGACTTCTAAGTATTTTGTAATCTGGCAGGTGTTAAATCTTCAGAATTATTCAGAAATATACCAGATTTTGCGGCGTTCGGTTTTTAAAAACAGCTTCATCATATTGATGAATAAAACCTCAGCTCATACAAAATCAACTAGTGTCATGACAAAATAATGAACGGGTAAAGATTAGGTGATGTGTGCACCTAACCACCAGTGTAATATACTGAACAAGATATTGGCTCAGATCAAACTAAAAGACAAAATCACATTGTTCCGAGTTATAGCTTGGACTAAAATTCCAAACACAGCACTGCAATCTATTATATATTCAATATTCAATTTTGAAAGATGGCTTTCATCTTATGGACTGCACAATGTTGGTAGCAATGATTTGACAAGACTTCAGAAAGTGTTTCCTTTCTTCATCACATGGGTTGTTTTTGCAGTCATCTGTGTTCCCCGGATATTAGTATTACTCCAGGAAATTAGCCTAAAATGTATCATCAAACAAAGCCATTTCAAAGCAGCTAGAATCTAGTCTGTTTTATATTTTTTATTATTTTGGCCACATGCTGTATGCTTTGGAGACTGTATTGTTGATGAAAATCTGATTCTAATTAACCACATAAAACGAGCTGAATTATCAAAGCAGGTTTGAAACCAACAGTACATAATATCAGTGTGACTTTAAGCGGGACACAGGACCTCTACTTCCATTACTAACTGCCAGTTGCTCTGTATCATCTTAATGTCTAAAATGGGAAAGAGCTTTCACTTTTAAACAATGAAGTGCAATGTTAATAATAATGTCAGTATAGGTTGTTATTGTGCATTTGAAGTCAAAATCAGCATCAGGCAAAGCATTCGTTTATTTGGCCTAAAAGGGCCATAAATAAAATTTTATTCTCTCGATTTATTAACAAGCCACAGGAAGTCCATGGCTGTCTACCACAGCACTTAAAACATCTCATTCTGGCACAGTCTACAAAGACATGACACCCATTTGAGATACTCTGAGCCGCTGATAAATCTGAAGGCTCTCTTCCTTACTTCCTTAGAAAAATAAAAGAAAACATGGTAATACTGTACCAAACTGGAGGCAGAGAAGCAGGGTGATCCTTTTCACGCAGAGAAGGGTGCTTTAGAAAGGACTATGAGCGTGGTTGGAGAAGCTTGAATCAAACAGCAACAACAACAATAATAAACTAGGAAAAACCCTCAAACTCTTGAAGCAGAATGTAATTGGCTTTCAACCACTGCAGGATTGCCACTGTTTTTTCCATCAACTTCTCCTCTCACATTTCTTTATTCCCTCCCACGAGTCCGCCCTCTCCTCCTCCTTCCTCCGTTGTGTTCTGCTTAAAATAAAAGTGAAACAATATTTATAATAATAAAACCTATAGCAGCAAAAGAGTAACAGAGGAATAACAGCTAGAAGCGAGTGACCCCTGGATTTATAAGGAAGGCATGGGTTAAGAGAGGTCCATGGATTTCCGCCCAGGGTCGGGCCTGGGAAAAGGGAGAGGTGTCTGGCCGTCCCTCTGAGCTCATCTCCCCTGGGTGGGCAGTCTGCCAAGGGCGGCCATGATGCGGCTGAATCGTTCACACAGCTCCAAAGTGGAGTAGGAGGGCAGCTTGGGAGGGTCGTGGAAGCTTTTGATCTCTGTCGAGCAGTCCAGTAACTTGGGGAGGAAGTCAGTTAGCTTTTCCTGGAGGTTGGCTGCCAGCAGGAGGAGAACAAACAGAAAGAAAGATAGTAAATGATTAACTGTATGGACCTTCCAACACAATGCAGTGAAAATCAGATTCCTAAACACAGAACACAGGGTCAATATTTTCAATGCGATATCCCAAGTAGTTTGAAAGCATGTTCCACAACAGAAACAGATTGTAAAACTCTAGTGAATTGGTGTCTGGGTGATAAAACTCTGTTATCCTGAACAAAGGCCAGGAACTTAGAGAATACGCTCCCTGTGGGCTGATATTGGAATGTACTGATTAAAGATGAATCCTCTTCAGTCCCATCTTTCTACCAAGAAACTGTTTTCAGGAGCATTCTGAACATTTCTTAGTGCAATTTGACAGACAACTGACCTACTGTTGATTAATCTACAGATTATTTTCTTGGAGAATCAATTAATTGTTTTGTTTACAAAATATCAGTGAACGGTGAAAAAAACCTAAATTTCCTCCTGTTTTGTTTTGAAGAAGCAATTATTACTGTGAAGCTCTGCAATCATCTAATTTTAATCATCTTATATAAAACAACAGCTAACAATCAAAATTTCAGGTTTTCCAGGACAAGAGGAAATGCTGCACAGCCTGGAAGCCTTTCAAATGTGTGAACTGAGCCGTGGCCTGATTATCACGAACTTTGGCAGGGGTACTGAGGAATGTACTAGTAACCTAAGACTTCAACTTTCCAGAAATATCTCACAGGCCAAGTCTGCGCCTGCTCCCTCAGGGACTCACCTTCCATCTCTTGGCCCAGGTAAGAGCACCAGCGGTTCCTCATGTCCTCCACTGCCAGCAGGTCCCTCTCGGTGTCGTGGACCAGCAACAGAGGGATGCAGGGCACCACCAGCTCATTCATGATGCCTAGACCCGTGGTCACCTCTGGCTCTTCTCCTGACTCAAACATGGCAGCTGCTTGCTCATTTAATTTCTATGGAATGGAAGATACTGATGAGTCTTTAATACATCAAAATTCAAATAGTAATAATAATGGATTTGGTTACTCCTAAGATTATTTTTCTTACTTCAATTTAAGGGATAATCATTGTCTAAGTTTCGCAAATAAAGTTCCCATAATTTGCGAGCTTTGGGGAATGTAAACAGAAAGCATAGTGTTGCAATGGAGTCAGTCAGTTACAGTTAGTCCATAAGTATTCAGATAGTGACATAATTTTCATAATTTTGCCTCTGTACACCACCACAATGGATATGAAATGAAGCCATCAATATGGGATTGAAGTGTAGACTTCCAGATTTAATTCAAGGGGTTTAACAAAAATATTGCATGAACTTTTGGTAGCTGCTCATGGGAACCCTCAATATGCATCCAAAGAGGTGTAGATGCAAAAGAAGGAGGCAGATGGCAGAAACTTTAGGATTGGCCAAATCAACAGTTTGGTACATTCTTAAAAAAAGGAATGCACTGGTGAGCTCGGCAACACCAAAAGGCCTGGAAGACCACAGAAGACAAATAAAGTGGATGATCACAGAATCCTTTCCTTGGTGAAGAGAAACCCCTTAACAACATCTCGTCAGGTCAAGAACACTCTCGAAGAGGTAAGTTTATAATTGTCAAAGTCTACAAACAAGAGACGCCTTCATGGATGTAAATACAGAGGATTTACCACCAAGGTGCAAACCACTGGTAACACTCAAGAACAGAAAGGCCAGAAAACATTTAAAAAAGCCTGCCCAGTTCTGGAACCAGATACTTTGGAAAGATGAAACCAAGATTAACTTGTACCAGAAGGATTGGAAGAGAAGAGTGTGGAGAAGGAAAGGAACAGTTCATGATCCAAAGCCACCACATCATCTGTCAAACATGGTGGAGGCAGTGTTATGGCATGGGCCTGTACGGCTTCCAATGGAATTAGGTCACTGGTGTTTATTGATGATGTGCCTGCTGATAGAAGTAGCAGGATGAACTCTGAAGTGTAAAGGGCTATACTGTCTGCTCAGAATCAGCCAAATGCTGCAACACTGATAGGACGATGCTTCACAGTACACACGGATAATGACCCAAAACATACTGCAAAAGCAACCAAAGAGCTTCTCAAGGAAAAGAAATTGAATATTCTTCAATGGCCAAGTTGGTCACCTGACTTCAACCCAATGGAGCATGTTTTTCACTTACTGAAGACAAAACTGAGGGCAGAAAGACCCAATAACAAGCAGCCATGGAAGGCGGCTGCAGTAAAGGCCTGGCAAAGCATCTGAAGGGAGGAAACTCAGCATTTGGGGGTGTCCATGGGTTCCAGACTTGAAGCAGTCATTGACTGCAAAGGATTTTCGTCAAAGTATTAAAAATAATCCTTATATTTCTAATTATGTTGATTTGTCCTCTTACTTTTGAGCCTCTGAAAATGAGGCACTATGTATAAAACTGGCTGTAATTCTTAAACACTATATTTTTGTTAAACGACTTGAATCAAAGCTGAAAGTTTACACTTCAATCATATCTTGATTTATTCATTTCAAATCCATTGTGGTGGTTTACAGAGACAAAACTATGAAGATTGCGTCACTGTCCAAATACTTATGGACCTCACTGTAACTGTGTTTTTAAGCCTATATTTGTTTATATTTTGGTAAAGTGGCACCATTAAACGTATGCCAAATTAGCTATTAGCAGTTCCAGGAAGGAGTGTGAATTTTTACTAAAACTGCCAAAACTGGGCTGTAAGGGTTTTAAAGTACCTTAATTGGCTCCATGAGCTATGGGTCACAGCCACTGCTGCTGTTCCAACTGCTGACTGCGGGCAAAACAATAATACCTAACTTCCTGTTGTGTTCAGAACTCCAGCATGTACCTGTCCCTTTGACCTCAAGCAGTATCTTTGCCTCTCGTCTACCCCATACCCCTCTGGGGAGGCGGGCCTCACAGTTTGAAAACCTCGGCTCTAGACTCACGCCAAGGTCATGTTGCTTTCTCTGCTTTTAGACAGAAGAATATTGTGACCGAGGAAATGAAGATGAGTAATTCTTCATTTTCTTAAAATAGCTTTGTCCAAGAACAGACTTTGCTGGCTTTGTATATTTGTGTTATTTTATGTAATTGTTTTTACTCCAAACAATATTCTTCATTGTTAATTTTTACTAAGACATTTACTTCACTCATCTTGTTTTGTTTTTTCTAGTCAAGTTTTTTTATTTGTTCTAATAGATAAATACCCGACAGCTTAAGCACTAACAGTAATCCTACAGACATCATTAATGTGATAAAGTATCCTACAGCCACTGGAACTTAAGTGGATCCTGACGTTCTTGCATACATGTGGATACAAGCTTTTCTCCCTGTTCTTGGCCAGAACCACCTTGCTGTCACAGACAAACTCCCTGACCTCCTCTCTCTGAGGAAACGACCCGTTTTTCCAAGCCAGTTTGGGGTTGGGAACTGCAAGGCTGGATTTGCAAAACATCCAAGTACATTAACTGTGTCAATGTTAGCAGTGTTTTCAATTAAAACAAGAGCTGAAGGTAAACAGCTGAGCGGACGGAGCCAGAGGTTCTGGCCAGAGATCTAAGATGACCGATCAGGCTGTGCAGAGCTGAGGTTTGAGGTTAGCTGAGGACACGCTTGTGTCTCATAGTAATGTGTTTACACTCGCGGCCCTCCTGCTTCCTATTCCCACTCCAGTGATTATATTATGAGCACAATGCTGGTGTAAGGTTACTGAGTGCAGCAGCGAGAGGGCTGCTGAGGATCAGTACGAGGCTGATCAGACCAAAATACCCTCAGCCCAAACCAATAATACCAGAGCACAGCCTGGAGCTTGGTGGGAGTTAAATGAAAAGGGGCTCACATCACAACGCTGAAAGGATTTTCATCTGTCAGTATCAGATGAAAAATCTTCGGTGGAATCTTTTGTGGGCTGCAAACAAGCCAAAGCAATATTTCAGCAAAAGCAATTTGATTATAGTACCACAGCTCAGTATTGAAGGTGAAATGTCTGGCCATGTTAGTTTTGCTGAGTCACTTTAGCAGAGGAAGTTTGATACAGAGGAAAGGGAGTGACAAAGAAGAGACGGGGATCACAGGGACTGTTGGACACAAAGGTTTCCGTCCAAAAACAGACCCCTCTTTGTAATTACTTTGTTTAATTGAACAAATATGACATACTGGAGTAAACATATCCACTCCTTTCAATAGAAATTTGACAAGTTGTTTGACATAAATCACTATATGTTGTGCAGTAATGAACTCACCAGCAAACACTCTCGACGATAATGACCAAGAAGCTCCTCATCGTGCCCTCTGTACAGCCCTTTTGACAAAAGCTCCTTGTTGTACTGATACGAGTAAATCAGATACATCAGAGCCTCCACGTAACTGGAAAGGAAGCAATGTTGATGAACAGATGTTACATTCAGATAAAATAGCAATGAATAACAAAATTGTACTGAGAACTTATAAAGTAAACCATTTAACAGAAGAAATAAACTTGATGAACCCACTGCACAACTACAAAGCTTGGACTTGAGCAGACAGTTAACTGCTGCCCTCTGCAGGAGACAATTCAACATATACTGGCTACTACTGATGGGCAATGAACTGAAAATAAAAGTAATGTCCAACAATGAACTCATACAAGTTAAGCTCTAAGATGATGGTTGATGAAGTTAAATTTTTTTCCAGCAAAGTGTCACCGTACTTTGTCTTCTGAAAAAGCTCCAAGCCAATCATCATGAAGATGGTTGTCTCACGGAAATTCCTGTAGTCCTGATGCCATATCTGGTTAAGACAAACAGAAGTTAGCACAGGCAAGCTCCCTGAAATTCAACAACAAAAATACTAACCCTTCAGAGTATTAACTATGTCACGGCAAAAGCTTTGAAGACAGCGTATAATACTACCCTAAAGTCAGTCTACTATTTTAGATAAATAAAGCCCAGAGGAGACCACTGCTGACCTCATATTCATCCATGTTGACCTCCTCAGGCTTAATTAGGTCCAGTTTGGCACGTGCCACATTCATAATGCTTTTACATCTGTGGGGGAGGTGGGGAGACAGGAAGAAGAACTGGCATTAGCGATGAGATGGTGAGTCACTGTGAGGTACTCCAGGAGATGAAACGGTCCACCCTGCCCCTAGGCCTTAACATGGCCTAATGAATCACTCTTTAGTGCTGAGAGGAGAAGTGAAACACTCCTCCGGAGGCTCCTATTGAGGCCACATCCACACATAAATCTAATTATCTTGCTGAAAATAGAGGAGAAGGGAGAAATCAATTTTTCACTCATGAATATGGATTGAGGCCAACAAGCGTAGTTGAAAAGTTTTAAGAGATAGTAAGGAGCATTACACACCCTAATACATGAGCATCACAATGTTACTAGGGAGGAAATCTTGATATTTGCCTGGGGTATTAATAGAGCATTATTGGACTGTTGTCTCTTAAGATTTGTGTTTGAACAAAATACAGAGGGAGTACTCATCAGGAAGGATTTGTAGCTTGAGAGCATTGTCCAGATGAGACACAGTCAGTCTTTGATGACAGTAAACCAGGAGGGCTGCTGAACATGCTGTAATGTCAAGGTTAAGGTCTCTGCTACCCCCTGCTGGTCACTCTGAGAAGCTGATTTTATTTGAATGATTTAACTCTTCTTAAATTGTAGTAAGTGACTAGTTTTAAGACAGAGGTATATCACAGAATACATGGAATGGTATATGAGAGCTTTAAAAAATACAAGGTTCTGGCAGAGTGCAACAACTAAACTACCTCTCATCAAAGGCCAGGTTCCTGTCAGCAAACTGTGTGAGCAGAGTCCTCTCCAGGATCTTCTTGGGCGCCTGGTTTTGGATGAAGTAGACGATAATGTGCTGAAGTCGGTAGTCATTCTCAGGTGACGTGTCCTCTTGGGCAAATCTCAGAAGTCGAGCATACTCCAGTTTAATGGCCTGAGAAGAAAGACAAAGTAGTAACAAGTCATGGTTAAAACTCTGACTGAGGCTGAGTTGGTATGGACATGGATGAACTTATTCAGCTGCTCTTGAGTCAAGAACTTTAAGGTAACCTGCAGTGAATTCCCCTTTAAGACATTATTGTCCTTATATTACTTAACTTTTGGACAGAACTTTGAGCTACTTTATCAAGGTACAACACACTTGCAATTCTGCAAAACATCTGTACTTCAGGAGCTCAGACTTGTAGACAAAATCTGGGCGCATGGAATCCAACTCCAGCGAGATAAACAAAAAGCAGCACTAAAAACTGTCTAAAGGATTCTGTAATGACTGAACTTTTGGCAACAATAATATGTTGAAAACAAACAATCTTTCCTCTTCTTGTTGTAAAAAAGACTAATTGTTTCAGTGAGTATTCAGAGTTAGATTCAAACACACACCCAAACTTCTACAGCTAATGTGTCTCCATAGGACTGGTACATGAATATCAAATATCCGGTCAAATATTTTACAGAGACACACACATTCACTTGCTCTCTTTTATCCTCTTCTCTCTCTGCACTGGAAAACTATTACATATGCAATTTAACAAGATTATTATTGAGATAGTTCGTCCTAAATACATTAAAAGACATGGCCACTATTAGATGTTTATTTGCATTTTGACTTTTTCCTTTCAAAATTCTTCTTTTGTTTTGCTTCACTATACGTCCCTCCGAAGTGGAATGTAGAACTGTCTTTTTTTCCTCAGTATTTACCTTCTGCGTTATTTCTTTCTTTGAGATTTAAGAGGAAACTGCTTGTTTTAAAAGGGCTACAAGCACTGGAACAATTTCCAGAAAGTTCAAGACAAGATGATTTTGGCAACCTCAGAGGTAATGGCTGGATGTGGTTGATTTCAATGATCTAACATGCTTCCCAGAAAGTTAAGCAGTTTAAAGTTGAGCAGCTGTGCAGCACAAGAATAAATACAGATAACTTTCCAGTCATAACTTTTGACTCACGATTAGAAAAACAATCACCTCTGACCACAGCCCCATGTGATTAGTAAGGTAAGAGTAACTCTGTAATAGTTGTCAAATACTTCAGTACTACTATGCTTTCAAGTGGTTTGCATCTATCTACTACACTATAAGGAAGTACACACGAGAAAACCTACACATTGAATGACATAAAAGGAAAGATGGATGAAGGTGGAGATAGAATGAGGAATGGTAAAGGAGAGGTAGTGTGTACCTTAAAAAAGGCTGCCTCAGGCCCATTCTTTTCAAATACGCTGCCGGATTTGCCAATGGCCATTATTATACCCTGCATGTTGGGGGTCATCATTGCCTGCCCAGGAAGCAGGAACCATGTTAAACAAAACAACAGTTCCTTGGGACAAACCAAGCAAGGTCAGCCTCTGTTATGTGCTCCGAAGCACTATAAAAAAAAAAAAGCATACCACAGTCAGGGCATGCCAGACTTCACTCAGCAATCCATGCATTGGTTAGAGTGACACAACTGTGAGCGACAAAGCCAGTCGGTTCAATGGCATGATGCACATTCCTCACAAGGATAATGTGAGGAAACAAAGGCAGCCATATGACAGCTCTGTGTGACAAATAGCTAAAAGTGCAGGGAAGCGAGGCACAGGCTGGAATACTCACTAACAGCAGCAATTGTCCACTCAGAACATACTGCTCTACAACTACTGCTGATAGAAAGCCAATCCAAAAGTAAAATAAACTATGATTCCATGATAAATGCATGAAATCTGTGCATACTGTATTAAAAATCCCCCATAGGTGCATTTGATTTTATTTTAAGGTGAAAGTTTGTTACCAAATAGAGAACGTACAATAGCTTATTCATTTCACATCATGAAACTATGGTCTTGGCTTTTTTCAGTTAACAGTGACTTGTGAAGAAGCAGTTCCTTGGATTTCTGCAAAAGGTCAACACGCCTTTGTGCCAAGATGCACACTGGCTCAAGAAGAGTTTTTTCACACAAGGGTAATACAGAAAGGCCAACAAAGAGGTCAGTCTTATTGCATGGCATTTTCAGCCTTAAGCCAATCCAGAAATCAGTCCACATAAAGTGTCAGATTTTCTCAGGTGTGAAAAATCTTATGTAGAGCCATGTGAATGGGCAATGATGCGCTCACTCAATGTGTCAAATAGGCACAGACTTCTCAGCACAAAAAGAGGGAGAAGATTTATCTGGGCGAGAGCTACCTCATCATCATACCCCCCCTCTTCTGACTCAATGACAAAGGTCCCCACATTAGGAATGGCCACCTCTACCGTGCGCTGGCCAGGGGACTCATCCTCCATCAACTGGTCAGGATGAGGGGTGGAGGGGGTACTCACTTGGACCTCAGGCTGAGGGAAAGTGGGAGGGGGAACAGACTGTAGAGAGAATGGGACAGATGAAACAGGAAGGATAGAGAAATGATGGAAAGGCAAGGAACATTACATAGAGGGGAAAAAACTGTGAAATATTAGCAAAATAGTACTCATCAAAAAAATTCATTTATATCTGAACACTACAAGATTTAATGTGATTTTCCTAAAAGACTGACTCACCCTGCTGACATTACCTTTTGAAAAATGAGCTTGACAGATCAAATAACTTAATCCTTGTTTGGACTCACTAGGAACAATTCTGGAAATAGTGGTGGAAACTTGTACTTGTATGTAGCATGAAATAGGGATTAAAGAATAGCTTCACACTGATTCGAGCTTGTCTTAAAAAAAAACACTCAAGTGCCTTAATATGTAATGAAACATTTGTAGTCACTGTAATTGTTCCTCCTTTCCATACCAGCCGTGAGAAGCTCCCTTCCTAATGCAATTCCAACATTACAATTGGGGACTGTACAAAAATGTACTAAATTGCATTCTGAAAATCAGCTGAGGCTAAGAAAAGGCTTCAGCAGACTGAGTTAGTCAAGAAGGTATCTTCCAAAGCTATTTATTTTTAGTAAGAAGTTCCTGCTCTGTTTTACTATCCATTTCAGCAGCTCAGCAAAGAAACTTAGTACACAGTTTGAAAGATGTCAAACTTATCTTTTAAACCTGCAGTCAAGGATTTTTTTTGGCCACTTGGGGCCAGTGAAAACACACTGAGCAAGAAGCAACACTGACATATTATCACCTTTTAAGTTGATATGGTGACCTTTAGTTACTTATTAACACATCCAGAATGTGCAAAGTACTATTATAATTCATTTGGTGTCATGTTTCTGACCAGCTGGTGAATATCAGATGAAGTCCACTGTTCTCTTCCTTTTAGCTCTCGTTTTATTTCCACCAACGTCCCAGAAAAATATCTGACTCTTTAGCTGCTAAATTCTACACTATGTTCACCAGTTAGTCACTGAATTTGTCTGTCCTGGGCAGGTATCGAAAAGCTGATGCTGCTATGATAGCAGTGAAAGTGAACCAAAACAGTGGGCTGAAAGACCCTATAAAGCTCCATAGTGCTGAGGGGAACTGCAGAGTCGAGTGAGCATTCCCTGTTATCATTATGATCATGTCACTACATGCAACACCTTCCACATACAAAGTCATATAAAAATATTGATTAGATTATCTTTAAAGAGCTCTTGTTTTGACACTAAATTTTACATTTAAAGAACAAAAAATACCTCATTCAACAAATAAAATTGGTTCCTGAGCAAATAATTACTCGTACTGGTGTTCTGAGTTGATTTGCTCAAGGGCAAAAAGATGAAACTGGATGAAATAAAATACGACAAAATAAAAACAAAGGTAGATAGACTTTAGTATTCTGATTAATATAGACTAATGTAAAAAAACAAACAAACAAAAAAAAACACTGATGGACATGATGGGTAACTATGACTTGGTGTGAGAGTGGTGTACTGTGTGACTTTGTATATTTTACATACAGCATTTAACAATGCTTCCGGGCTTCTCTCCTCTTGTTCAGCAGCAGCCCTAGAGATGGCTCTCTCTGTGTCCTCCTGCAGGTGCTTGGAGTCATTCGTGGGTGACGGTTGCTCCATGTACTCTGGGTCCTGCTGGGGTACTGCAGGACGGCAATGACACCATCAGAGAAATGCATAAATGCATTGTTCATTGCATTTCAACAGTTCTCTTTTCACACAAGCATTTTCTTTGTTTGTCAACGCAAATGCCAAAACAGCAGTATGCAAAGTGTAAGTTCAGAGTATGATTGCAGAAATCCTCCATAGCCTTTACCAATATTCAGGATTACATGTAGAAAGCTCTCATTCTGGACAAGGGCTTGGTTGAACTGTAGTTTAGGTAATAACAGTGTGTCCACATTTGATGACTGTTGCCTTGTTTTATAGACGCATTTCTGATGAACAATAGCAGTAAGTGCTAAGCTCACTGACTAATACATTGCATTTCCTGTGACTACTTCATAATAAAAGTCAAATTTTGTTTTGCCAGTAAAATGCTATTAATGTGAAGCTGCAGTAGTAGTAAAGGTTCGATTTGCATCAGCAATAACTTAATACAGCATTTTTTGCCGGGAATATCTCAACAGACACCCAGTGCGTAATACTTCGAACATAAATATCAATAAATTAATAGTTTCGTCAGTGGGTCACAGGCTCAAACACCATTGGTGTTACCTCATTCAGTGGTAGAGACTCATTAAAAGGAAAATCTTGTATAAATTGAGTTCCCTTACATGTTTGGTTTTATTACAACCCAATAACATACCTTTCACTGCTTAATTTAGCCAACCGTCATACCCTGTGTCCACCATAATTCAACAGAAATATATTTGAGGGCTGTGGGCTGAATAGTGAGTCTAAATCTTCACTGTGATATACTGCATATATTGTACACAATATTGTATACAATTACATGTCCAAGGGAGTGAGAGTTGTAAGGCTGCACGCCAATATTTCAAGGTCATTTCCTTGTCTTTTTATAACTCTCTAGGGAACAAGTTTTTTTTTTTGTATTTACCTTACAGCCTAGTATTGATTTTCAATTAAGTATTCTACTCTGTATTCTGAAGGTCATGACTCTGACCTGCGTTGTCTGGAGGACTGGATTCAATACTCATGGGCTGAGGGGAAGAGGAAGAAGTGGAGGTGCTGGATGCTGCAGAGGCAGCTGCTGCTGATGTGGCCAGCGCCAGTTTCTCCTGCTGAGCCTTGCGAGCCTGCAGGGTGTCCCACTCCTCAATCTCCTTGTCAAACAGCTCATTGTCCTCCTTCACATAATGCTTCAGGTCTGGAGGCAGTTTGTCCATGCCGCTGAGTATCTGTCCAGTTTCCTTATCAAACTCCTCTGCAAAGACAACAGAGAGGGACAATGTATTTGCTATGCAGCACAACATTAAAGCTTAATCACGTCTCTATAGTGTATCTATTTCAGAGAAAAGAAAGTACAATTTTTTTTTGGTGATATAGCACTTAAAACATTAGAAATCTGAAACGCTGTCACCCCCCCCATTAAACTGAAGAGGTTCTTTTCATCATTAGTTGTTTTCATTTTCGACAGCATGTCCGAGCTGGCCAAACAATTACAAATTGTCCTACAGGAGAGAAAGGCAATACAAAGTCTGAGTAATATTAGCTTCACTTATTTGATTTAATTGACTGTAGTGCTAAATTCACAAGAAGCTAAAAGGTAAGGCAATGCCGTAACCTCCATTTTTAAAAGGTATGAAAATATGTAATCGCCAGCGAGGGAGTGATACAGAGGCAATAGAACAAGCAGTAGGAAAACATAGTTAATTCAAATCAGAGAATAAAATGTCAACTGAGAAATATTTCAACCATTTGAATTCTTGGCTATACTGCTGAGTTTTCACTGTCTTTATTTACAGGCCTTTTGCCGAGTCACTATATGTCTTGGAAAGCCATATATTGTTATTTTAAGGGCAAGTTTAGCCATCAGTTAGCATGCAAGTTGCGTCATACATGTTCTAGGACAGTTTTAATTTTTAAAAAGTTACATGCGGTTTTAAATTGTTTGAGTTGTTTGCATGTACATCCACAGGTTTCTGACAAGGGGGGATATCTGTATATGAATGGAAAGAGAAAAGTCCGAGTTTTTCAGGGATATAAGAACCATGTAGATTCCGACATTCGGAGCCTTACAACTATCAAAAAACCTACTGACAGTGCAAAACGAAAAAAGTTATATAAATGGATGCTGTCATCCATACCTATTGGTATTTTTCTTCTGATCTCTGTTTGGGGGATAATTGTGTTCTAAGTGTTGGAACTACAAATCCTATAATGCTTGGGGCAAGAAGGAAATATAAATATTGCCAGTGAGTTAGCTGTGGGGTGCACATTGAGCAGAACTTTCTTTAGCCTATATATTTATGGTTGAGAAAATTAGCTATTTGCAGTTCCTGTTTTCCTTTTTACCTTGGATGATCAGATTAAACCACTGGATAACTTTTAATAACGAGGATAATTTTCAAATGTGATGAGTATCAGGCATGATCTACAGTTACAAGAAAAAACTTTTTTTCTAGCATTTCTAAGAGGATTTATGGATGAATATCTGAGGTGGACATCAGAAAGTTATAGTTACCCTTAATTTAAAAATATTTGTATCATGTCTGTGTGTTGAGATTTAACAGAGCTATGACCCTGCAAGTTTTATCTTTTGGCCTGTAAGCCGAGTACAAGAAGGGTGTTTGAGAAAAATGGAAAAATGAACAAACGGAGACAAAAGGTCAACACTTACACTTACAGAAGTCCTAAAATTGTGCATCATTAGTACATATGTGAGGGGTGTAACGTTGTCAGAGTAACGATTTAGCAATGCTCACACATAAAGATACGTATTAAAGCTACTACTGACTAATTTTAAATCCATGTGTACCTTCTATGAGAAAGGGCTTCTTGTCATTGATATACATGAGACAGTAGGCACTGGCGTTGCGGTAGCCTCCGAATGAGTCCCTGACCAGCTCCTCCCAGGACGACTTAGTGACCGCGATATCATTGTACTTCATCCAGCAACGCTGGTGTGGGTCATAGATGTAAGCCCAATAGTGCCCTGCGTTGGCCTGGCCTTCGTGAACCAGCACTGCATGAAGCCGGTATGGCACCTGGAAAAGCATAAAGAAGATTTGAGCTGCTGATTACCAAATGGAGCACTTTATGTGGCTTTTTGTATTGCAAATAAGACTGATTACAGAAAACTGCTGCTCACCTGCATCATAGATTTGTCAGAGTACATTAACTCAATGGTCCTGTGGATTCTGGTTATACTGCCCTGCAGATCTGGTGGGAAGAACATCATATAAAATGTATTAGTGCCAATCTAATGTTTACTTTGGCAATATTATACAGAAAGTGGTGGACAATCAAATCATGCTGAAGGAGACAAGCATAAACGGCTTCAAATGGAAGGCAAGTATACCTACCACGGGTGTCGTTTTCCACTTCACTCCTCCAACGATGCAAGCAGCCCTCGAGCACCCTTAGCTCTTCTTCAGTGATGTGCCGTGGGGCAGGGTGCATGGGGAGGTCGGGAGGAAGCCTGGACTGGGTAAAGGGTTTATGAATGGGTACTCTCTGTTGCTGGGCTGCAGTGGGAGCTGTGGTGGGACCCAAGGCAGGGCCTGAACCCTCTAAGGGAGGCAAGGAGTCCTGCTCGGCTGTGCTACAGGGTGAGAGACAGAGTATAGAAAATAAAAACAGAATACATACAGAAAAACGGGTCTGGTCCAATGTTCCTGTAACACCCATTCTGCAAATAAACTAATGATACAACAATGACAATCTAAATCCTAATCATGGTTGGGGGTCAAGATGTTTTGACATTGCCAGCAAAGTTAGCTAAGGGCAATGTGACTGCAGCATGGGCTCTGATCAAGGCTCACAGCACCTCAACACTATTTGAAAGATATGTAGCTGTATGGTTTATAGGTATTAGACAGAATATGTCTGCTCTTTAGGTTAAGATATGGTAAATATCTGAATGAAGTTAAACTGTTCAAATCCCTTTTTTTCCAATTAATATCAAACATGTGCTGCTCTACTGGTTTCCGCTGCTCGTTCCGCGATAATTATTTAAGAACTTAAATTAATAAAAAATGCTGCCTCATGCAAGAACCACTGACACAAACAGATTTGTTTGTGACATGTACAAGTGATCTAACAGAACTTGTCACATTCACTTGTTTTCTTGTATTTTGAATTTTCACTTAAGTACCAACAAAATCCATGAGAGGCCTGTTCTGTGAATAGTGAACAGATAACCTGCCTTTCTCCACAAACAAACATGTTGATTTGACCACCTCCAATTTCATTTCATGGATCAGTATGTCTTACTGAGACATGTTTCTGCATCTAACTTCATGTCAAACCATTCCCTCTTTATGATTAATGTCACTGTACAGTGATGACAAGGCACTGGCAGCTGTAGCATTATTTTTTTGTTTTTCAGGTCCCCTAATACGACTACTATCTCTGATAACTTTTTTCAGGTATCATTAGCTGAATTCCTACAGCTGGACTGATGATATGTGGTGTGAAGCTCTTTTTCACTCTTGAGTGAAATTTTGTGAATGAAACTTGTCTGCAAATACAGCAAACAGGTAGCGTTATGTTAATGGTCAAATCTATTAATTCCACACTTATTCACAAACAGGTAGCGTTCATCAAGTTGAAACAAGCAAGTTATGACAAGTTTCTGCATTTTGGAGGGTTTGCTGAATCCAACTTGCAATTTCCCTTCGGCACTCTATTTGGTACTCTATCTGTCCACTGGAACACTGGTATGAGCAAGTGATAAAAGAAAGGGAGGTTTATGATAATAATATGAAACTTGCCTTGGTGGGGGCAGCTGTTGTCCTGTTGTGCCACCAGGGGGTGTTGATGAGTCAATATCTTCCACTGGGGATGTGCACACAGGCTTACTGGAGGCAAATTCCATGGCATACTGGAGGACATCTGCCAGAGGAAACCTCTTGGGGCCTGAACCATAACGCAGATACCTGAGAGGGAATAAAGAGAAAGAGCGATGGTCAGAGATGGAGGGAAGCCGAGGGAGAGAGAAATAAGAGAGAAGGGCATAATGATAGACAAAGAGAAAGCAGTCAGAATGAGAGATTACTCTCCATGGCTAAATAAACAAATGGTACCTCTCCAGTCGCTGTTGGAGCAGTGTCAGATGCTCTTTCAGCCTCCTGATCTCCTCCCTCTTGATCCGAGTTATTTCCCTGTTCCTGTCCATGTACCTAACAACACAAACATCACAGCAGAGGCTTTAGTCTTGAAGAATGTAAGATTAATTATCATATACAGCAGAGACAAATAGATTCTATAATAAAGACCAGTCTTAATCTTTTTATCACCTGTCCATGTAGAGCATAGAGGGGAATTCAAGCTTGTTGTGGATTTTCTCAGGTCGTCCTAGTGCTTGGTTGAATTCAAATCTTGACAGTTCAAAGGTCAACACAGGAGGAAGTTCTGTGAACCAGTGCTGAAAGAAAATTGGACATCGATCGAGAAATTAATTCTCTTATTATGTTTGGCAAGGACATTTTTGGCTTTAGAGTGGAGTTTCTTAAACATTTAACTATCATACAAGTCGTCATACAACAAAATTTGGTTTGCAACATCCCATTTTGAGAAGTTTTTCTGGCTGCTTGATTTATGGTGCAGTCAGACCAAAATCCAACTGGCAGAATTTACATGCATGTTGTGGCCAAAAGCAGGGGAGACAGGAAATAGGATGGCATTTTAAACATAACCTGCAGGAGCTAGCATGGCTAGCAGGCTAACAACAACAGTCCACCAAGTTTTTAGTTAAACATGTGTTTTATCAAACATTTTACTGTTATTAACCTCTGTCACTCTCCTTAAACCCACCGCAACCAAACAGCACCTCTCGTCTGCTGCTTGTATTATTTTGTCAGGCAGTTATAAACCAAGAATATAAACAAATAATATTTCCTGAATGAGAGATAAGTCCCTCTCCCCCTCAAACTGGCTGGACATTGGGGAACCTTGAGATTTCGCAGGTCAAAGTTCAATCAGACTGAACTCTACGCAAAGTGAAGGAGATAGGTCAATTAGGACCAGAAGCAATCATGTCTTGCTCCAATCTACATAGCAGGAATGGGAAGTGAATTTTGGTTTGACTGCACCATTAGATTTGAACTGCCTGTCTGATTGGTATGGAGACATAACAATTCCCCTAACCACTTTCCTCGGGGAAACCCTATATCCCTATATAATGTGAAAGGAGCATCACTCCTGCTCTGTCTCTAATGTGTCCTCCCTCCCTTGTGCTCGGTTGGTGCTTTTCCAGAGGGCTGAGTGCCATACCCATCTGTGTACTTGCCTGGTAATTAGCTACTCCCAGCTGCTGTGAGACAGCGTAGACAAGGCTACAGCTAAGCAGCAGTCAAACCCAGAATAGCACAGGTGTCAAATAAGAGCAAGGTGGTCAACCCTTTGGAGAGGATCCTCCATATAATCCCATAATATTTTACCTGATTGTCCTCTCTCTGTGGACAATGCTAATGATAGGTGGTGATTAACAATCGTTTAAAGAAGTAGTTAAGAATTGTGAGTTAAGATAATAGTAACAAATACTTAACCAATGTTTCAAATTCAAGTACTTTAATTTTTTAACGATGCAGTTACATTAACTGAATGTTAATAGGAGAAAGACTACACATTTACCTAAGTTGGACAAATATTTGGTTAAGAATTGAGAAAAATATCAATGGAAATGCATGTGTCTAATGTATAATGTTAAGAATGTCTGCAGGCAAAGAGTCAAAACTCTCCACCACAGCCTCTAGAAATGTTGTACATGCTGTGATGCTAATGTTTAACTCTTCATCATGGTCATACGGCCATTAGTTTTTTCTAGTGCTCCTCTTACATTTCATCTGAGAATGAAAAAAACAAAACAAATAACTTTATTCATTTTATATAAACTTCTCAAAATGTCCAGCAACATTTTCTGAACAGTTCAATGGAAACAACTGTTGTCAACCTGCTTTAGCACTGACCTCTTGTCCAGACCTGGCAGAATTCTCTGCTGAGTGCAGGGACTCGATCTCACCCTCAATCATTGCAGCCTCAAGACACTCATGGAGATCCTTGAAGCCGTTCACCTGCAGGGGGTACTGCCCAAACATCTCTGTGTTTTCAAATTTTTTACCTGTTGAATGACATGTGTACAACAGAGATGAACAGATGAGCACTGTTAGTCATAATGGCTAACCTAACTGAAAGAGCATTTCAAAACAAGAAAAGTGTGTACCAAAAGGGAACTGTGCGCTTTTTATTGCAATCAAGTATTTAAAGCTGTGTCATCACTATGTAAGAGAGAAAGATACAGAGAATCATATACATCATACCATATACATAGGTCAAAGGTGCGTTAGGCGTGACAGAAGAGTTGGAAAGGTTAAGAGCTTGGGGAAAAAAAGGCATTAACAGTCACTTCACACTGGTTTTGCATCCAAGGTGATTTTCACTTGTTCAGCAGACACTCCATCACAACTACTTAAATTGCTGCACAGAGCTCCCTGCACCAACTACTGATGATCCACACACACACACGCACACGCGCACGCACATGCACAAAAAAAAGGAGGAGAGGAGTTGCTAGCGGACATGCAGATGAGGTATTAAGGTCATTTTACGAGCAACAGACTCCACTGGCTCAGCTTTTGGTGGCTCTGGGCCAGTATTGTCATGCATAATAAGCGCAATGTCAATCAGCCGTCAAGGTCTTCCACGATCAATGCAACCGCTCTCCTCTTTTACATGGACCACATCTCATTAAGACAAGGTCACCTTTCATTACTAGGGGCAAGAACATGCTTGCTTTCTGGCTGCTGTAATAAGACCATTCTAACACTTAATCTCTGTGATTCTTTTGCTACCCCTCACATTTTCTTTTTATCGGTTTTAACCTAACACCTCTCCTCACCTTCCAGGACACCCACAGCAAGGAAACGACCATAGAAGAGCTCCACCATGGGGTTCTTTGGCTTCTCACCCTCCCTTAAAACAAAAAAAAAGGTGGTGTTGAAATACACAGGCCACAGTGGTTTACATGAGACATCTCTAATTCAGTCCAATGTAAAAAATGTACATTTGATTCTCTGCTTGAGAAATTACTGCCCAGTAACACCAACAAGCATTTGTCCATGTCCTACTGTAAGTCCATTCTTTCCACAGTGACCTTCGGATATAGAGAGCTGTAAGCTGTGGTTACCTGTCTTCTTCAGCCTTCATCTGGAAGGCATCCTCCAGCCAGTCCAGCAGCTTGTGGGTGAACTCACTCACATCTTGCTGATGAGCAAAGCACAGACATACGTACAACATGACCAATTACAGGACTGCCATTGGGACTGTGACCTTGGAGGTCACAGAGTAAACTACAGGACTTAACTGCACCTACAAGCAACAAAGTCCAATCAGTCAAATCAATGCCATGTCTGTCAACTGTTGATGTTCACTGAGCTTTGGATATGAGATGACTGGTCTTAGTTGCCGAGTTAACAGATTGCTGAACTTCACAGGAAACCTGAATGCCCTGAGGCCACTCTCACATAGACATGCCACTGGAATGCCACCTGGTAATTCAGGTCAATGCCTATTCAACCTTAATAATACTCAGAGGAATGACATGACTGATGAATGCAGAGGCCAGAAAGGTGGCCTTACTTAACCTCTACAGAGACACTTGCTTAGAGTAAATGCTTATGTGAGTTTTGCACATTTGGCATGTGTGTGTCACATTAAACCCAGCAACTGGTTTTAAAGCTGTGGCTGATCAGTGTATGCAAAAAAAAAAAAGAAAAAAGAAAAAAAAAAAAGAAAATTCCACGTCAATACGATTTTTTGCAAAGTTCAAAGGGGATGTTGCATTTTTGAGGATTAATAGCTCTAGATAAGATAGGTTAAGTGTCTTAGATTGAATAGAGTTGAGTCAGTACAATGACGATGAAACTGAGTCGTCCAGCCTGAGGCTGAAAGGTCCGGGCACAAAGAGGAGATAAGGAGCATCAAATATTTCTGGTATGTGCAAACAGCAAAAAAGGGCTTATTTTCCATAGGACAAAAGAAAGTAAAAGTACAAAAAAAAAAAACAAACAAAAAAAAAAACAACCGCAATATTGTACACAATACAGTATAGGTCGTCAGTATATAGCCCATAAGTCTCCGCAAATATAATAATAAACATTTTATATACAACATTTCAAAACAACTGTTAGATATTTCTTTACAAAATATAACAGACAAAGCAATAAGAAACCACTAAAACTATTCAACTGGTAATTAAAAACAACAACATATGGTATGGAACAACAAAGAAAAACACAGTAGGCAGAAAGGCTTACCTGCTGCGACTCACTGGACTTAAAGGCGTCTTTGAGAATTTCCACAGCTCGTGACGGATCCACATATTTCCTCTTAGACCCCACCATGAGGGAGAAGAGGTTCCTTAGCTCCTGCATGAAAGGCAGGTTCCTGTGCTCCTGGTCAGAGTAACACAATCAACAAATTTAGTGAATCAAACTTCAGTCAAATCACTGTTCCTCATCTCAGAAGGAGACAGCAGGTATGCACCAATGTTTAAGTGAAAACCATACAAGTATCTGATATTTTCCCATCCTGGCACAACAGGTAATGTGATTGGAAAAGGGGAGCACCCTTGAAGATGACTAAAAACATGTAAAAAAAAAAAGTATTTCTTTATGTTTTAAATGTTTAGTATTCTCACTTTCTCATTGAGGTTTGTCTTCCTTCATATATTTTTTTTCAAATATTCCCAATTTGTGAAGTTTTTATACTATTAAAAAAATATTTTCATAATATACCATACTTTAGAGGCATGGTGTGGGAGATATAGTACCAGCTATTGTACCTCCCCACAATCTTAACTGTGGACCAAATATGATATCAACTAAACACGATACCAGTAACACCACTTGCTTGACTACCAAATCAGCAATTCGCTTTTAAACCACATAACTGTGAACCAAGCTCATTCAGTGGTTACAAACGATTTATGTGTGAACACTCCATTGGCTAATGTGTTAAGTTGAAAGTATGTGAGATTGTTTTTCTCATACTTTCCTTATTTAAATGTACTGCATAATTTGAGGACCACGGTGAAGCCCATAGACTAAACTGTGTCGCTAATAACAACAGCATTTTTTTAAATACGTGTTTTTCTATAGTCTCTTTCTTTAAGCTGCACACTGTCACCATAGTGACACCATGAGAGTGGGATTCAGAGCTAACAGTGCATTATAACAACACACTTATTTTTTGTGCTTGTGAGTCAGGGATGATGATGTAAAGATTAGAATCTAAGCTCTAGCAGTCTCGTACTGCTAAATTAAACGGTCAGTGATTAGGAGCGAGGGAACTTAGATGAAGAGATGACTGCCCCAAACCACACTTCCACAGCAGAGGCTTAGACCAGATTAGCGACAGGCTGCTATGGTGCTATGGTGAGCATCCTGTAGGGGAAAATATGGGCAAACAAAAACATGCTTAGAACTACTCTACCAATGCAGTAGTGACTGTGACAAACTGCCGGCTCAATCAAAACATGCTCTGTCTGCATGTTAATTTCTGTCCTGGTGCAGACATACCAAGCCATCATCAAACATTTCACACCAGCTGGCACTTCTTGTAGTTTATAAGCAGTGAGTCAAGTGAACTATCAGGGACAAAACACTAAGCTACTGTGACCTTAGGGCCAGATCACACAGCTGCTGAATGATGGCTCACAGCTCTAAGAGGGTCAAACCCTCAGACCTAAAGCACTGCTAGCTGTGATAGGCTATAAAAGGGCAGCTATGATATAAACAGTGTGAGGTCGCCCACACAGGCAACTGAACTAAAAAGCATTAAAGGACATCATACTCTAACACTGTTATTGCTTGTTAATTTTCCTCTGTTGAGAAGCTGTGAGGACAGGTGGGGGTCTCACCTTCTGGTTGCGAGGCAGGTCATGGACTCGGGCTGGTGGAGAGTAGTTGAGCACCAGCCTCTGGAACTCAAGCAGGTTGAACAGAGACTTGAGGTTGAAGGGGGATAAAGACATGTTAGTAACACCCAATGATAAGGCAGCCTTGGCCTGCAAACATCGTTTTATGTCAGAACAACCATGATTATGTGCACTGTAATACTTAATGCCTCAATCTAGACTGGTCTTGCTCACCGGCATAATATGTGAGACCTTTTAGTATGGTCTTCCACTCTGTACAGCAAGGAGGTTGCAGTAACTGCAGTAACCATTTAAACTTTTTATAATCATTATCACTACTTGGTACACTTTACATGCATACTATATGTGCAGGATAATGCTTCTCAGTCACTGTGTGTCTGTTTTCTAACTTTTCCCAGTAAAGCAAATGTTTTTATCAAAAGCTTATGCTCTCTGTAATTACATTAAGACTTCCCTTCTGGCAATCACAACCCACTCAAGCCAATCTGTCACATGCTACTGCCAGCTCTATTTCATAAAACAGAAATTAAAGCTAGATTATACAAAAATATGATGTAAACCTGGCTCCTTTCTTTATTACTTGGAATAATATGTAGACAGTGCTTGTTGCATCATGTGATGAAAGTACTGAAAACAACCTGAGGTGATGTAGAAAGTAAAGAAATGAGCAAAAACTCAGTCATGCATCACAGAATGTTTTTTACATAACAAGCAAAATCAAATTTAATTGCAAACTCAGTGTGTTGTGATGTTGTTACAGATAACAAAAACTACATAAAATGTTCAACTTTTACCACCACTGACAAGAATAACAAGAGCTACTTCATACTGCTTTCACCATAGGGTCATGATTTTTAATTCCTGTTTTGTATGTGAAGGTAAACACAAAAACTGTCAAGATTTGGATATCTTCTTAGGTAAAGGGAAAGTTGTTTACTCCTGGTCTTGTAAGTGCAGTGGGGTCATGTTCAAGCAGCATCTTCTTTGGGGGTTACATTACACACAAGAGCCAGGCACCATGTGATGGTGTATCCAGTGTTCATCTGGCATATTTCAGCTCAGGTCACATTCTACCACTGACTCCACAAGCTGACAAGAAGTTAAGTCTTTGTGACAGCATTTCCAAGCGTATAGACATTTAGATGACTCTCTTCTTCACTACTACTTAGGATTACTGCAGTAGAGTAAAGCACTGATTTCTGCATCACGACAATTAAATGCAACCAACCAGGAATGCACTAAGGAATGCAAAAGTCAAGTCCCCTGTGTCTTCCTAAGTTTCCCATTACCGAAGAAAGCAGGTGTAAGAGCAAAGTACTTGAAAAATGGCAAAGAGCCAAATTGACAGACAAAAGGTATTTTAGAGCACAATCAGAAAAAAAGTCTATAAAAAGGTCTCAACAAAAGGGTTTAATTTAAATTTCAAACAATGTCTTTCATTTGGTCTTGGACCGCTAGTGAGTTTGTGTGTGCCCACCTGTATGACAGCACTGAACCAGCAGGTATTGCCAACATTTTTCAGCCCCACAGGGCAGTTATCTATCCTCTTCCTGTCATGTGGGTTGGGTGAATCACTCCATACTTCTGTGTGGGTACGCTTCAGACTAGCCTTGTTCTCTGCTATGCTGGCTTCCAAAACTCTATTAGGGAAAAAAAGGGAAAGAGAAAGAAGAAGGCAAAATATAAACAAATTCAATTAAAGGGCAACTAACACATTTTTCTACCAAATGACAAAAATAAGTTCTTACATCGTCAGACCTATCTGTACAGGATTACCTGCTTTATGTACAATTCAACTTCTTGCATGTTTTTATTTTTATTTCACAGAAGAAGCAGCAGATTCATTTTCCTGAACCAATTTGCCAGTTCAACCATTGCAGTTTATCTGCACTATTTCCTAAAATGTTGAGCACTATTTTCAAACTTCTTTCATCTCATGCTTCATCCTGTGCCTAAAAACAAAGCTGTGTCACAGTGCTCCCCGCACAGTTGAAGTTTTGTCCTTCTGTTGAAATACACTGTGTTCAAAAGCATTTCTCCAAAGCACAACATCGCTGCATAAATGTAGACATAGTTAGCCATTAGAAGGGCTTATCTCAATTATTCACGTGAGTACAGTCAGACTACGGTTTAGTTAAACTGCCAGATTGAGGCTCCTTATTATGCTTCAGTCATGTTCATGAGGCTTTTTTCCTCCCTTATCATAATAAATTAATCACATTTATTACAAGATAGGTGACCGTTAGCAATGCTTTGTGAGGTGGAAGAAAGGAAACATAAGACTATTAAAAGGGGTCAAAGTGGTGACTTGTCCAAATATTCATTCCACCATTAGTCCTCTGAATTGTGCCGTTGTTGAGATAACATTAAACCTTAAAACCTAGTCTGGATATGTCTTAAATATTCCAAGACTCTATTTCAAAACTGCTGTCTTTCAAGAATGTTAGATAGGTTGTTTAATACAGTTTACTTTTCTGTTTGACAGAAATTATTTGCTGTTAGATATAACTATTGCGTAGCTAATACTTGATATGACCTTGTTGTTATAATAAGAGTGTGTTGTTTTTTTGTTTTTTTTTTATAGATCAACAATTCAGCATTGCACATCTTTTTAACTGTTTGGTCAGATGTTAAGTCCAGGATTTCTTGGTATGGTTGTTCTGAGTCAGAAATGCTGATTTACCCACCTACTGATGGCCTGCTCCTCATCAGTGATGCCCGTCTCCCTGAATGCCCGACTGGACTCCTCCAGGCTGAGGGCAATAGCCCTCTGCAGGTCATCTTTATCATCCCCAGTCAGGTCAATGACATCTGCATGAAGAAAGCACACGCACGCACGCGCACAAACCCACAGACAGAAGTTGAGGGAAGTATTCTTAACCCTTTCCCTTTTTCATATTTTCTTTAAGACTTACTGTTACCTATGTATGATGTTTTATGTTGTAACAATCATACAATACACTAGAATGACGAAGGTGTCAAATGGTTGTTTTTATGTGCATTCAAATTTAAATACAGACATTTTGTAGATTGAGACTGCCTGTTATAAAACTGTATACTAAGGTCATCCCTGTGACGGTTCCAGAACTTTTATGCCAAAAGTTTAAGTGAGCTGCTCACTTGTGTCTGCCTGGCTGCCCACGCTGATATATCTATCGCTGGCCACCTGAGATGTCTGGTAGTAGGTTGTCTCATCCTGCTGAGGAACCTTTGCGTTCTTCTCCGTCAGAAAGGCTACAGCCTCAGCCAGGTCTCCATTGCTCACCTGCAGCAACAATGTGTTTGTTCAGGCTAACGATAGTTGGGTATGAACACAGGAAAATTTACATGAATGCTCAACTAGAACTTGAATCATATTTTAGTTCGGGTTTGGGTGCATAAAGTATATAAGTGTCAGCTCTGATATTAGAATTTGTAATGCATGTGTTTCATGATGTACCTGCAGAGCCTGCTGAAGCAGCTGAACGTCTGTTGTGCCCGTGATCTCCCTCAACTGGTTTAGTAGCGTCTGCTGATGCTATTGACGGCAAAAGAAGAGAGACAAATATAAGCAGTTCAGAGCAGAGTATGATGGAAAGAGAATGAATAAGGAGTTTAGAACAGTTTCAGGTTCTTAAAAAAAAATCCAAAGGAAGCAAAACTTTTTCACTAAGGGTGAAAAAAAAACAACATTTCAACTAAATCAATAATAAACATACTCAAAAGGCTCTTACACACCGGTAGTCACTGCCAAATAATTTTACTAAAGGTGCAGTAGGGTCACTCTCTCTAAGGCTACAGGGGAAGGCTGAATATTTTCTTTATTCTTTTCTTTATATTTTTTTTAAATCTGTTTTTTTGTAATTATTTTGGAAAAAAACTGGCGAGAATTTGCAGTTAACCAATATGTAAGGAAGTTCTGCTCTACACAGCTATACATATGGAACCATTGTCACAGCAATCAGAGCTGCAACAATGAATCTATTTATTGACTGATTTTTTTTGATAATTGATTAATCATTCTAGTCATTTTTCAACCAGAAATTCCAAACATTTACTGGTTAAAGCTTCTCTAATGCGAGGATATTCTGCTTTTATTTGTCCTGTTTGTAAATTTGGTGCTGGTTGAATAAAACAATCTCAATACAACACTGCAACTTTCACCATTTTTTGATTTTACATACAAATCAGTTTACCAAGAAAATAATTTGCAGATTAATTGTAATTAAAATATTCATTAATGATAGCCCTAGTTGGACTGCACAAGTACTGTTGCACCAGCTTTATATATTCTTGATCGATTAAAATTCTCAATAGTGTTTTACTGAGAATTCATTAACCATTAATAACCATAATCACAGCCAATTCATGTTCTGTAGAACCGACATTTTACTGCATCTGGCTCAACACCATCCAGAAGTAAAAGCTGAGAGGGAAAAAATAAAACAATTTGCTGCTTTAACCTCCAAATAGATCCTGGTCACTATCAAGAATCAGTATCAACTGCATTAAAAGTAACCATTAATCAAAAAATAATCCTCATTTCATGTCACAATGTTGGAAATTGACATATATATCTAACTTCTGGTTGCAGAAGTGAGACAGTATCTAATCAAAGGCTCCCTGTCAAATCCCGTCCCTATTAATGAGTTCACCAAAGTGTGATGACCTAGCGATGTCAAACCCAGCTGAACTGCATAGCTTTAACCACACACACTTAACCAGCAATGCATAGCTTGAGTAAATGCACTATAAATAATGGGGAGTGCACTTAGTGTCAGCATCCAAGGCAGAAGTCTAAAGTCTTGAGTGAGAATAACACAGACTCTACAGTAGCTTTCACAGGTAGAGCAGGAAACAGACAAGATGGTCACATCTCCCTAGGTCTTCAGTGGTTTAGGACACATTACTGTAGATTGTTTTCATAAATCATAGATTGATGGCACAACACACATCCAGGGCAACACTGTACAACGTCTACATCATGGACAATTTGAAACACTGGAGTTACTACACAAAAGGAATTGAAAACCAGTCATGCTTTGTAGCATGGCATGTCATGAAGCAGCGCACTACCAAACAATTGATGCAGGCTTTCATCCAACACAAGTTTTTTGCTCTGCTGTTGTGCAGTGTATGCATTTGCACTATGACTGTGAAATGATAAAGGTGAACAAATCTGGACTGCACCTTAATTAAACATCAGACATCCCAATTCATCAGGAGCACTCAACTTTAAATGAAAATAGACTCAGATCAGGGAAAAAGAACTCACTAATTAGCCCAAGTGTGAACTTGGCCTGATACCACATTGCGACATACATAAAATATTGTTTACAGTGATATAAAATGAATCCCCCCAATTACCTCAGACCAAATTCTGCAGGGGTCCAGCACATGGCTTGCTGTCAGAGTTGCAAAATAACATTGTAATGATTTGGAATTTACACCCTTTATTCAAGCACTGAAATGCCAGCTGGTTGGCTGGGGGGAGAAAGTGAGCAGTCACAGCTGGTGCACATAAGTAATGATACCAATGCAATTTTTGTGTAAAAACAGGCAAGTGTATAGTTACAGCATACAAGCTGACTAAAAGTAAACTGAATTTCATTTGGGGTAGGCAAAAATCTAACTTGGGTTGACATTATTTTAAGAGAGAAAAACTGTCGATCACAAAGGAGGTTTGTGTCAGCCTTTGGCCTGACACACCCAGAACAAGGTATTCTGCACAACTGTCAGGGTTAAATAAACTCAAATTAAACAGAGTTATTGGTCATGCACCCAGAACATTGTGCCCTGCGAATATTTTTAGATTGTTATATGCCTTGGAATAAATTGGAGGTTCTAATTTAAATGTGATTACACTTTAATGTACAGTGCCACAATATCAAACAAAAAGATTACTATATTAAAAATTAACAAAATTAAAAATTTGTTACTCACACACTGGGCAATTTTCAAATTATTTTCCAATAATTATTTGAAAATACTAGCTCAGAAAGACTACTACTAAAGTGAGTCAAATAAATGTGAATTAAAAAAAAAAACCTGTACTTATTTAAAAATAATTATCATCATCATAACAATAATATTACCATCACAACAACCTAAGTGATGGAAAAACTGAGTACTGACAACTCAGTCAAAGACACCAGCACAGCATGACTTCTTCTGGAGTATCCCGATGTGAGGCGCTCAATTCTTCCAGAACCGGGGAAGCTATTGCGTACCTTGTTTAGGAACTGACTACAATCCTACCGCCAGCTACATGATTTTCTGTGAGCCTTCGAAAGCAAAAGTGCTTTCTTTAACCCCAGGGGCAAATGTTTTCACAAAGTCAGTGGAGAGAATGAAAAGAAAGTTCTCACCTTTCTTAAAGTAACAGAATATAAATAATAGACCAAACCCAATTTGCCTGCAGTTTACGCAACTCACCAGCGATCTTAATACACACGTAGAAAGTTAGGTCACAACAGTAGACTGATGATTATAACACTGTTCTTTAGCAACCTTATAGAGGAAGTACTACTCTGATATGTCACTGTATTGAATGACAAATATTACCATGAAAGTCTGAGAATCAGGGCTAATTTAAAAGAGTGTCTGAAATAAAACCAGAATAGAAATTATCAGAATGTGTTACTATAGAGCCTCATTTACACTTTTCTTTAAGTTCTTCACACATTTCTGAATATTTATCACAGCATATTACCTCTGAAGAAAATATGCTTTTCCCAAAGGCTCCAATTACAGCAGGTATAGTCATGATGGTTGCTCGTATTTGCAGTATGGAGATTCTAAAGAACATTGTTACTAAGGCAATCAAACCATTATAACTCATGCGCATGCCATGTTTAAACTGCTGGAGACAAGTAAACATAAAAATGACAAAGGTTTTTTGGTCACTGTCAGAGACTGATGGATGGCAGGTTTGTTGGCACAGAGGATGGTAGGCTCAGTTAAGTGTGAGGAAAAGTTACACCTATGACAGATCTCAACCAAGTCAACCAGAAGAGCAGTTACTCAGACATGCACACACACAGACGTATTTCTCATCTCCATGTGACATGTCTGGCATTGCTGTTTGTCACACTGGTCATCAGCCATTAAGTGGCAGCTTGTGAATAACACCACAGAATTCTCTGCATGGCACAGGGAACAACTTTGAGCCTGTACAGCAGGTTACAGTCCGGGGCATTCCCAGTGAATCTACTCTCAGGTTCTCATAGCTGTTTTGTATATGCATGTGAAGGAGTGCAAACAAAAACAAATTGCTAAAGCAGGATTAGCAGTCCTTTCAGCTCTTGAAAAGGTCAGACTGCATAATAGGGTTTGTGTTACACTGCTACTTTTAAGTTTGACTCATCAACGGAAGGCTAATATTTTATTTTTGCCAATGATCCAGACTTTTAACTGCCATCAGCCCAACAGATATTCACCTCACACCGCTAGCTTGTGGTTTTTTTTTAGGTAAGCGAGGTATGTCAGATTTGTTTTAACACAGTAAACCTATGCCGCCGAAGTACTGAATAGTACACAGAGTAGAAAAACATGACTGTGATTACATAACTCTTGTGCAAAAAATATTATTTCTTTTTCTTGGTACTAGCAGAGCAAACATCTTACGTACATTTTAACAACATCAGTCAAGTTGTTACATAACTAACCGAAGCTGTACAATGCTGGGCATGGTGGTCACAGACTAAATCCCGTAATTTTTAGCATAAGCAACTGAATAATTCGTACACTGAGGGTTATGATCAAATTTAACCTAGCAGCCTGCCTTCTCGGTTGTGAACCATCGCACATTTGGCTTGCTATCAGGCTACTCTATCCCCGCAAAGCGTCAAGGCTCGGCTATGTTTCTACCTTCCCCGTTAGCCATACTTTGTAAACAGAGATATCAGATATGTGATGAGTAACCCAGGAAACATTTGAACACATAAACACGGATATTCAATGCTTAAAACCTAAAATTGTCGTTGGTAGTAACCGACATCGTAAAGTGGTTTCAGTAAAGCGCCCCGGGAAAATAAAATATTTACTTAGTCAGTACTACGAAGTTGCTTAGAGTAACGTTAAATCTGTCACTGTCACTTGGCCTTGTTTATTTCAGTTGACGACACAGTTAGCCCAGTATGCTAAAGCTACCAGGCGAGGTAACGTTATTATCAATACAGATACGTATGAATTGCTAGCTATCGTTAACGTTACACAACTTGGGCGGACGACGCAATGGTTTAACTTAACTTTACGTAGTGCCGTTAGCTAAAGTTGGCTAACGGCTAGCAAAATATTGGATAACGCTTTGGGCTAGGATAATGTTAGGCCTGGCTTAAACAAATTTACTTGAGATTTACAATCTGTTCCTTAACGTTACCAACGTATGTCCCTTATCCCTAATAAAAAACAATTCAAAGATAACCTGACTGACCATGGGGCTGGTTACCCTACTCAGCGAGTACGTTGAGCCCTAAAACTATGTACCTATACAGGTAGGCTAAAGTTAGCTAGCCACCAAGTTAGCTTCTGAACGCTTACCTTCTGAGAATGCTGCTGCAGGACATTCTGCTCCACGGTCATGGCCGGTTCAGAGATAAATGTTATTAAATTCAAACCACAATAGCAAAACGAAGGGGGTACTTTTCACCAAAGCGAATTAAAACACGATGCTATGATGTCCACTCCTCAATCAGCGACATTACGGGCGCCATGGCAGAGTGACTACCGCAGGTCGTCAGCAGGCATGAAAACATTGCTCTTCCCTGCCTGAGATCTGAGCTCGATTACTCACGCCTGTCTAAACTGCATTTACGTCACAGATGAGACTTCTGTAAATCACAGGTAAGCAAATAAGAATAACACCGTGTTGGCCTGACACTTGTGCTTTTATTACTGTACACATCCTGCCTGTGTTTACTTTCTGTTCTGAACAGGTGTTGTTCGGTATTCATCGCATGAACACATCTAAGCACTACCTTATTTAGAATTATCTCGGCAAAATTTCACATTCATAGTAAGTTAAGCCCATTTTCAACATTTTCAAAAAGTAAACTTAAGAGTATATGTAAACAATTTCATTTATGATAATAAGAGGAGGATTAGACTTGCAAATGTAGGTCCTGTGAGGTGCCATCCATAATTATTGTGTGAAGTTTATATATATATAGTATCCATTTTTCCTCCTTTAAAGGAAGGAAAGGATACAATAACCATATTGTATTGTACTTCCAACTACTACCATAAGCTAAAGAATATTGTTTTAATAATATGCACTGGAAATAGGTTTTGAAATTGTTCTAAAAATGTTAGAAAGCGAGATGAATGCTGTTTTACAGTCCACAGGCAAGAAAGTTGTGAAAGGTACGTTGTGCAAATCCTCAAGGCGTACTTGGTATTTTGTTTGTTTGTATCAGTAAGTCAACATATTCATCAGTGAGCCAAGTCTAACTTCAATATGACTGATCAATCCAATGAAATTATGACTATACATTATATAAAGAATGAAAACAAATATTCACATTGCCTGCTTTTTGAGATGTAGATAACTCAATAACTCAACATCAGGTTTTCAGAAATATAAACCAAAATTCAAATAGATTTCATCCATTGAGTTATTATGATAGACAAAACCAGTAATTGGGAGTATAATCGGTAATTAATTGCAACTGATTCTTGCTTCACTTTGTATTCACAATTCATAAAATGAATCAGTTAAAAGCTTCCCAACCCTATAGCATCTGTCCTTCAGTATAACTACTCTGAAATACTCAAATGTTACTTCTTGCTCTCTATATTCAGCTCCTTTTTCATTCAAGAGCTCTCCTTTGGCCTCCAGGAGGTGCTATAACAACAGTACAACCTTGAACAGACCTACTATTTAAATACATTTGGTTTCATATGGAAATTTGGACTTAATATGCAGATTCAGATGCAGATCGCTTCCACAGCCACCACAACCCCACTGCTGATCATGTTGGTGGAAAGTAACCGAGTACATTTATTTAAGTACTGTACATTGGTCCAATTTTGAGATATTTGTACTTTACTTGATTATTTCCATTCTCTGTTAATTTATAGTTTTAATCCACTATATTTCAGGGGAAATACTGTACTTTTTACAATTATCTAATTGCTTGAGTTACTTTGTAGATTAACATTTTGCATAGTGCAATCACTGCTAATATCTTAATTTAACAAAGTAGTGTGTGTCAAGTGACAAGTGAAAAAAATCTTTCATTGTGGTAAGATCATTTCAAACTGTTTAGGCTGTATTCAAATAGTTCTATGAATTATGTAGAATAAGATGATATTTTTTGTTGCCTTGAGTAATCAGTGGTCAGTTTCCTCTTTCAAGATTCTCATAGTGATTTCTGAAAGGTTACAGTATGATAAGTACAGAGGTGTCATTGGTGGAACGACACAGGTTTTGTAATTTCTGGAAAAAGACAGTAAATTCAGTTGTCCAATTTCTGTCCTAACTAGTCAGACAGATAAAATAACATCAACAGCCAAACACTGGGCATTCAGATCTGTCAGCTGTTATTAATTCAGTGCAAGATGGGAGCGGAACAGTCCTCTCACACAGAACTGGGTCATCCCTTAGATGTTCAGGAATAACATTGTTGTAATAGTTATAACTGAAGCAGCCAGCATGCTTTGTTAACATGAACTGTGTCATCTAAGTGGTACATATAAATATTAATGGGAATAGTCATAACTTTGTGGTGTTATGTGAAAGGATTTA
Source organism: Xiphias gladius (assembly GCF_016859285.1). Lineage (NCBI taxonomy): Eukaryota > Metazoa > Chordata > Actinopteri > Istiophoriformes > Xiphiidae > Xiphias > Xiphias gladius. The sequence continues at coordinate 24,318,567 of NC_053416.1, read as the reverse complement.
GCAACAACATAGATGTAAGAAGGATGATTTCATCAGTATACATTTTGCAATTTCATTACAGGAGGATTTGTACTTGAAACTCATGCTTAGAGTAGATAGATTTTACATACGCAAATATATATATAGTACACATCAATATATTCTTTTTTCATAGCCTCAATACTTCATTCAGTAATAACATTAGCTATTCAGTGTGGCTCTGTCTCTCAGATTTTCTCCAGCAGAGGGCAACATTCTCCTTTGGAACTCCAGGTTGCATAATGACAGATCTCCACAGTTGCAGCAGGAACATGGAAAAGGAAATGAATCATGTAAATGATTCCACTTGGTAGATCAAGTAGCATTATAAGTCACAAAGTCTGTTTCCAATTTTCAGCACTGTACCTTAATCAATATCTTATACTTCTATGTGTAGCATAATAAAATATTGACTGACCACTAGAGTGTGTGAAGGTTACCTTAAACACCAGAACGCCTCTTAAAACAGCCCACTTGTCTTAGCAAACACATCACACAGTTTGACCTCAAGGCAGGAGGTAGAGCTATCAGTCAGAGAATCTGGGAAGCTGTCAGGAAACTAATCAGAAAATAAGTTGATGAATCAATTGGCAAAGTCAAACAGTAGCCGCTGCAGTCTGAATAGATTCTTGGCTGACAAGCTGATATATAAAGAGCTTAGACTTGTTTGTTGAAGATCAAAACGGATCCTGAAAGTGAGCCTGAGGGCTGTATGATAATAGCTTCACTCACACCAGGATATTTAAAATCCCCCTGATATCTGTCAGATTCAGTAATCCACCACAAATAAAATGTACTGTATATCAAAGCTGTACTTTAATATAGATTTGGAAAATCAACAGAAATTTTAATTTCCTAACATACTGGTCCTATGTGTTTCTTGAACTGGGGGTCCTTTTAGGGGAAATACTGTATATTGTGATTCAAATTTAATGTTAATTTTCAAATGTATCTGTGGTGTGTGTGTGTGTGTGTGTGTGTGTGTGTGTGTGTGTGTGTGTGTGTGTGTGTGTGTGTGTGTGTGTGTGTGTGTGTGTGTGTGTGTGTGTGTAGCTTTTGGTACCCCAGAATATCTGCTTGTCCTGCGGGTGACCCTGCCATGTCTTTAGCTTTTAGCCTGCTCACTGAATGAATCAGTGAAATACTATACTGTATTACAAACTGTATCATAGGAAAGAAAATTTATTGTCTGTCATTAATGGTTTAATGGGGATTAAAGTGCTTTAGCTATTAGTTCTGGTTTGATTATTACTTTATTTCAACCAATGCATGCTTTTCAGCGGCATCCAAATCCTTGAGATCCTGAAAGAGAATGAGCAGGTACAGAAAATGAATTGATGAAAACATTTTGAGAAGCAGTCCTTTTCCCCAGCAATCTCATTGTTTAGCAAATGTCACCAACTGCGGCGTCTAGTCTGACGCTAAAATAAGACCCTTTGCAAAAACACCAGGTTGAGTTTGCTCCATGCAGACACCCTGTATACACATTATATTGCAACAGTGTTTTGGAAACAAAATGTTGAATTGTATCCATGGTCATCCCTTTTGTGCTGCCCTCTTGAGTCTGTTTGTGCACTTGTCTGGTTTTGCGCACCGTCCATGTTTTACTGGGGGGTTTTTGAGAGACAGGCCAGGCTCCAAGGCTGCAGCTGGACACTGTAGAGTTAATGTGAGTAAAGCAATTTTTTTATTAACTCAGGGCTTGCAGCAATTAGATGTCTTGGGTTCTGGCTGACAAAGCATCATCCAATATCATCCACATGGTCTGGAACAGACCATTGCGCTGGTTACTATACTGTATGAAAACGAGTTGTTATAATTTTTACGAGTGTAGTCTATCGCATAATGGCTTTAAGTCTAAATGAGTTGGCACAGTCACCATGAAATTTGATATAAGAGTGAGGACCTGTTCTTTCAGGAGTCCAGAATCTCCACATGCTAAAACTCAATATCTTTCACTATTTATTAAAGACACATAGTGTACAACGTCTTAAATGGTAAATCTTGATACTGGTTATCCAATTACATATTATTTGAAATAGTCTCTAATATAAGGCTAGTTTACACATCACAAAAGAAATGTAGGCACACATGGATTATAGCCATTGCACCTTTAGAAGTTTCTTTCCTGGAGGTATCAATCTATATATCATACAAGCAACATATCAATCAAAATCAGTCTCTTTCGAGTAGCAAACCCCAGTAGTTATTTTCAGCACTACTGACCTATGATTTCCCAACAGGATATTTATCTGCCATAAACATGAAACCATTAATAGTTATATGTCATCTGAAAGCATCTTTTCCTTATACTAAGTCATGGGACAGTATATGAAGTCTTGGTCTTCATATAAACAAGATACGCCTCGGTGTGATTTGCGGTCATGGGAAATTACTGTGTCAGACAGAGATTTTAGTTGTTGATCCTCATACTGTATTTAATATCGAATACATACACAAACGTCTATCATAGATTTTAATATACGATACAGAAAACATGAACCTAACCCACCTGAGCAGCATCACAGCACAGCGAGGACTTTACTCAGTGAACACATATCAATGTATTTTGTTAGAAACTGACATGGCAGCAGTAACAGATAGTTCATTTAATTATAAAGAACACTGATTGTGTCCTTTCCCTTTGCTGTTTTTTCTTCAGAGTGCAATATAAGCATTGATTTTATGACAGTGTAAAGAATGAAGTAGTTAAACCCTGTCATGGCTGGATGTAGGGCATCCTGACAAAAATCTTTCTTTGTGAGGATTTCAGCCATTTTCTAGCTTTTAATTCTTATAATGGTAAACATTAACCACTTCCACTACTCATCCCCCTTCAGTAAAAACCTGCATTTCATATTTATTATGTTTTTTAAAGCTAAATTAATGCCCCAAAGTATTTTACCACAGTGTTGAAGAGAAAGGGAAAAAACATTCCTCAGTGACAGGGATTGCAATTGGAAGAATATCTGTTGTGTGGTGTCATGTTTTTCATGTACACACCTGTTCTGAGTGCTAATGAGGTTGAAAACATGTTTCATATATAATCCACAGTCACTCAAAATGTAGCTCCTGCGTCCTTTAAAAATAACAAATAAAAGCATAAAAGACACAGAATTCTCATTTTTAGAAATTTAGACAGCCATGCTAGCATCTCTGTGAGGGTGTACTGAGGATCAGTGGTGCTTTTAGCTAAATGCTAACAAAATGGCAACAAAGCTAACATGCTGATTATTATCAGGTATCATTTTTAGCATGTTCACTGTCTTAGTTAAGTGTGTTAACATGCTAACACTTGCTTTTTAGGAGTAAACAAACTACAGATGAGGCTGATGGGAATGTCATTAATTTTGCAGGTGTTTGGTTTCTAACCAACAAAATTTTTGACCTGATGGTAGTGCTAAATGAAAGTCAGGGGAACCCTCCTTTGGGGAACATGAATTTCTATACAAAAGTTTGTGCTGTTCCATCCAGAAGGTGTTAAAATTTTTCACAGGATAAGTTAAAACTTCGACCAGCTGGTGAAAAAGTGGCTCATCCCCTGGGGACCATGAATATCTGCACAAAATTTCATGGCAGTCTATCCGATAGTTGCTGTTGAACAATAGCAAAGTGATATATATTTCTGTCCTTCTTCATTTCCTGCAATTTGACTGCCCTTCTAAATACTGTCAAATTTGCAAGTGCTTTTAACACTGCCAGATGCAGCTTTATTATTTATTTCCCTGTATGACTTCACACGGAGTGGAACTTCAGAGCACGAATCCAGAGTTAAATTTGGCATGCTTCATCTTAAATGGCCCTTAACCCCCAGAGCACAAAGTTCACATCCCAAACTGGTTTTAGCCAGACTGGTTGACACTGAACTCCCCTTTTTCATTCAACTGGGGATTTTGACAAATGTTTACTTGAAAAGTTCATGACCTTGCAGATCAACCACAATATTATTGTTTCTGATGAGACATACAGGAAATTATTGGTAAATACATTTCCTGGGGATGAGTCTTCTCACATGAAAGAGGTTTTGGTTAAATGGATTGGTGAGATGACTGTTAATTGTTTGCTCTCAGTAGGTTTAATCTGAGGACAAGTAAAGGTCAGGTCAAGAGTGAAATTTTTCACTCTCTGATAGATTTGCTTCTGTCTTCAAAATCAAAACCTCCAGATGTATGAACATGAGCTTGTGTGAAAAGATCGGCAGAGGTAGAAGACACTGGCAGACAGGAGACTGACATTGCTAGTTCTCCCTAGCCAGTTTGTAAAACATTTACTCTTGTGCTTACTGGACATGGCAAGTATCATGCATGTTCTTTCAATGTCAGCCAAGATCCCTCAAGCTGACAGGCTGCTCTGTGGACTGCAGGGACTCTCACTCAACATGAATATTACATTGGGACTGTTTACATGCTTACACATGGCCATCAGTGAGGAAGCTTTACAAAACAGCTATCACTGACTTTAGCAGCTATAGACAAAAGTCCATTCTTGCACTTTAATCTTCTACTTTACAACCAGTGGGCTCACTGTTGAAGTAAGTTGTCTTTTCACTTTCTGGCTCTTTCCTTGATCCCACTGCACATCAAGCTTATTACTTATTTATGCTTTATGTATGTAGAGTAGGAGGCCATGGGAAGCAGCAAGGTTTAAGAGGCTATCAGGCATGAAAGAAAGGAAAGACTGAAGCCATACTGCCACTTGTCATATTTACATGAAACATTGTAAGAATGGCCTGAGTGTAATGCTGGGGAGTGGAGGACAGGGTGGAGGAAGCTGCCGGTGGTGTGTTGTGTGGTTTGTGTGTGTATGTGTGGAGAAGGGGGTAGGGGGGTCCCACAGCTGCAGGCCAACAGTTGATCCTGTCCCGGGAAACAAGATCAGCCAGGTCAGGGCAAGGAGGGAGGCAAAAGGTCGTGACCCCGGAGGTTAAGGAACAGACTTCACAAAGAGGTACATCTTCAAAAGCAAAGGCCCCACTGGGGGGGACCAGTATAAAGCTGGGAAAATAAACCAGTTTGACCTCCTTTCTCAGTGTAGGAGTTTCCCCAGGTGTTTGCTTTAACCTCTTTTGTTGTCTGACTTGAGGCACTGTTCTCATGTACAGTATTTACATTTATCCAGACACTGCAGTAGTATTACCTTAAGGCAGGGGTTCTCCATTTTTTTCTGAGATGCCCCCGTTCAGAAGCTGAAAAAAGTTTGAGCACCCCCCAGCCCACAATTTTTTCAATCATTGGCAATGATAGGGGAAGCAACTAAAAAAAAAAAGGATCAAAGTTGAATTCAATGAAATAAAGCTCAGCACGACAGCTTCAGCAAACTCGTTTGTTTATTTTCCCAACATAAATCATATTCATTCAATTTGTTTTCAATCTATATTTTTGCCATGGTCATCCATGCCCCCCCAGGGGGCCTGCCCTCCAGTTTGAGAACCACTGCCTTATGGCAAAGTACAGAAGGAATTTTGCTGGTGTCTTTTACGAAGAAAGTCTGGTGTTTTAGCATTTTATTCATTCATTTTTTATTCCGCTCCAATTGGGGTCTAGTGACCCATAAAATGCTAATTACATTGTGCCTGTGTGTGTGTGTGTGTGTGTGTGTGTGTGTGTGTGTGTGTGTATTCACATAACATATGAGGTCAAACAGTGTGCTCAAAGTTCAAATACTTGTATGAGGAGAGGGTGATCGAACATCTGTGAGCATATTTATCACACCAATCACCATGACAACTAGTGAAAAGTGCTAGCTTGGTATGGCCTTCATGTGAATAAACAAAGCAACAAGCTAACAAGAAAGTAACTGATTAACACTAAAATAGCAAACGCACAAGACAATTTGGAGTTTTAAACAGTTTATACTTTCCTGTGTAGATAAACCTTTGACTGAGTAAATTAAGTGCAGACATTATGTTGTTTGTCAGAGAATAAGCATCTGTAATGCCAGGAAATAGTTTTTGGAGGCCTCATAACTTTGAAATGCCTGTTGTGGGACTTCCGAGTCCTTGGCCTTTAGTTGAGTCATTGGTGGCCTGGTGTGCAGTACTCACATCCTTTTGGCCTCATGCTGAGGTCAGGAAATTAAAAGAGAAAAGCCATAGACAAACAGCCGATTGTCAAGTTTTACACCTTGACCTCAGCTTAAACTTGTAGCTTCCTCCTTTATCTTTGCCACTGCTTCAGCAATCAGAGGAAATCAAGAGGTTACTCCTGGTTCAGCCTTGATAAGAATCTTGAAATGGAGAAGTTCACAGAGGGGAAAGGTTACGGAGAGTTTAAAGAGAGTGCAGTCAGTCATGGGGAGGATTAAATAAAAGGGAAGTCAGGGCTGAGGAACTGTGCTGCGATTTCAGAAGTGCACTGCAGACAAAAAGCCGTCTGTTCGCCTACTGGACTTCATATTCAAACCCAGTGCAAGGGAAGTTTAGCTTGAACTCATCTTCACCTTCTGGAAGTCTCACGCAACAGACTGTTTTTCTCAAGTCAAGAAAATGATCTCAAAATGGGCAACTTTCTAGAGTGAACATAAGAATTAAGGTTTTGTACTGACTGTACAATCAGATCTATTTCAGGCTCTAAATTGAAGATGCGTTCCATTTTGTCAGGCACATCCTTGGACATTTAGTGTACATCTGGTGACCTCTATGTGTCCTCCCTCCTTTCAGTGTCTTTCCTGCCTTTGTTAAGACTCAGCACTATAGTGAACAGCAGCCACCTCAGAAGCAGACGTTTTGGGGCAAATACAGGACATCCTCTCACTCTACTTTAATGGACCAGAGTCTTTGATGTCCTTTTTTAAAATAATATAATTCTTTACTGTGAGGCCCAAAAGTCTGATACTGGGGTGTGTGTGATAACTTCCCTACTGGTTGCTTCATTTTGTTATCTTCCGTAAAACTAAACACTCAAATGATTTAAAACTAGGCTGCACACGACCCTTGAACAAGATAATATATTTAAATTGTATCGTGGCACCTAAAAGAGGTTAAACTAGAAAAAGAGAAACACATTCATACTAGGTCATGCATTTTAGTACTTTATTTTTGAGATATCAGTGCAAATGAACACCAAAAATGAAAACATAAAAAATGAAACAATGTTTCAGGTCTTCACATGAAAAAATGAAACATCTTTTTTTATATTTGCTGCTACAAATGTTTTTCTTAGATGCACAATGCAGATCTATGATTGTACGTCAATCCCCCACTATAGCCCCAAGCTCTTCAACAGAGCTTTGTTAACCAGTAACAGAAAAGAAAATCACAAAAATATTCAATGCACGTTTATTTTTCACACATTTTTATCAACTTGCTCAACAGTCTGTGGTTATTTAGAGACTGTTCATATTCTAAACGAACCTCTCTCTGTGATAAAAAAGACCTATTTTAAGACTTGACATTTTCCCCCATCACCAGTAGGGATACACAGGTAGTTCCCATGCGTCTGCATGCAACAGGCAGCAGTGAGGAGAGTCAGACATTATTACACAACACAGCGCAGGATAGATTATCATTTACCACATAGAGATACATGCAAAGAGCAAACCAACCAAAAAAAGATGGGCATAGCATCCTCTGCCTTTGTATGTACACTTGTACGCATATAATTCATATTTACATATCAGGGCATTAAAAACTAGGGTAATATCTTTTCTTAAACATTACAAAATAGTCATCTTTCATACTGAAAGTACTATTTACACAAATATATTTAACCGTTGTGAAAATGTATTAATAATTGAAGAGACGTACTTCATAGGTATGTGTATTAAAAGATCACAAGACTAAATGGATAAAGCAGTGTGTGAAAATAACTGAAAAGAATACAGTACAATCAAAATAAGGAGCTAGATACCAGATATCCCTCAAGACACCAAAATGTCTTGGTGATTATTGGGGGGCAGGTACACATATCCAGCTGCTTTGAAAACAAAGATGTACCTGTGGTCTTCTCTTTATTATCATGCAATTCTTTTGACGTTTTATGGGTTAAGAGACTGCCACAAAGATAAAAGATGTCCATAAACCACAACAGTTAAGAAATGATGTAAAAAAAAAAAAAAAAAAAAAAAAAAAAAAAAAATCACAAACTGTCAAATTCTCAACAGATAACAATACTGACATTTTTTTTATTACATGCCATTAAATTGTTCTGAAAAGGACACAGAGAACTCAGCTTTGATAGTGCAACCTCTGGGTGCTCCTTTATATGAAATGAAAAGAAAAAGCCATGTGCTTCACACTCAATATTTTTGTGTGCATGAAAAAAATTGGTGTGGGTTTACCCAGGATGGTAAGATAAGTTTCTGACACTGCAGCCTTTTAACTGTTGCTCTAGAAACCTGTTTACACACAGTTGCTCAACTGTAAGCACCACACACTCTCTGTTGACCCATCTGCTCAAAACTGCACATTCTGCAAACACATTATCCTGAATTTGCACTGTCGAATATTGGCCTTAAAAATTCAATTGGAATAAAAGCAAAATACAATGAGTTGTGACTATTCAAACTTCCGCTGATATATTCTTGTTTCATTGGTAATTATACCACACCATGGAAAAGCAAGACAGAGCATTCATCATGGTAGGATCTTCACCAAAGCTACTGCAGTGTGGATATTGTTTTCAATGTCCTCCTTCACATGAATGTATCATGTACATTGTTGTAGTAGACTGCTGTGACTGCTCTAGAATGACTTTATTTGGAATCTTATCTAAAATTGATGGGATTCTGTCCATCTGAAAATTTTCTGATGGAGAAAATAAATAAATGTCCACTGAACTGAGCAATAACATTTTTGGAGACATTAATAATCAATGTCGCTTGAAATGTTCTCTCTAAATGTTTTAGGGCAGGCAACAAAGAGGACATGGAATAGTGATATGTGTGCAATTCAGATACAAGTAATAAGTATAAAACAAGACCAAATTGTACAAATAATAAGTGTGAAACAATACCAAATTGTAAAGGAGGAATTCATAACTGACAAAATTAAGTATGTGTTGCATGATAAGCACTGATGGTAAAGGTTAAATTTGAGACAGTTGTGTACTTTTGTTTTTATCAATTAGACATTTTGTAAGGTAGACCTGTTTTGTACCATTCCATGACCTCACTGCTGAAAATTTTGAAAGCAATGCAAGTATTTGAATCTGAACTTGCTCTATTTCACTGAAAAAAAACAAAAAAAACAAACAAACAAACAAACAAACTCATTTTTGCATTCTATGTTATTTGTCTCATCAAACCAATTTGGCAAGTCATTAAAAAGACAAAAACATAATCAATGAATTCGATTTCAGCTTGTTGTTTTTCTGTAGTTGATACAACTTCTACTCAGATGATTGGCTCAGCCCCTGGCTCTCATGGCTGTGCTTGTCATTGTGGGTTGGTGACTGTGGGGTGGAGCTCAGACTGTGTTCATAGGCATGCATTTCACTGATTGGCTCTTCTTTAACTCTAACCACAGACTGGGTCCCCTCTGCCTGATCCCTCACGTCCTTCCTCAACTGAATGCTGCCCTTCTGCAACATGTAATACAGGATGGGGTTGGAACGTGAGAGCCGGGGAGAGTCCGGGTTTGAGTCACCCCCCTCGTCCTCCTCCTCATTCTCCTGACCAGTCCATCGCACAGGGCTCTCAGGCTCCTGTTTGACTAGAGTAGGGGGGTCCCGTTTTTGAGTGACAGGCCATGTAACTGGATGGCGGCTCCAGGCGGTGCGGATAGGGCTGGCACCTGTAGGGGGGGTGGGCAGCGGTCTGAGAGTACTCTGAAGCCCTGAGTTGAGGGAACCATGGGGGTGCCAGCTAGGCAGGTGGTGGAAGCTGTGATTATGGGCAGGCTGACTGAGAATGCTGCCGTTGGCCTTGCCATTGGCCTGTAGGACGGAAGGACTAGGTGCTCCCCGGGGCTGCTGGGACAGCTCCTTCAGGCAGTTGTCAGAGAGCAGCAGCTGTTTAAGCACATTGAAGCCCCGACTCTCTCTGGTGAGTGTCTCACTTGGTGGGCTCCTGGATGGAGCGTCCTCTTCCTTCAGACTCCTTTGCTGGTCAGGCTCTTCCTGAACAACAGAATTGGCAAAAATGTTTGTGTCACCACTGTCCACTGCTCTTGGAGAGCTGGTATTATTCAAACTATCATTCTGATCAGAGCAGAGGCGTCTCTTCTTAGGACTGGGGCTTGGGTAGTCCCTCTGTTCCTCTTTAACCTGCCGGGGTTGTGACTCAGCCTGCATAGCAGCACTGGTATAGTAGGTAGCAGTCTGTTGTTTAAGCAGCTGGCTGAGGAGGCCATATTTTGCTATGACCTCTGCAGGCTGTGGTTCTGTTTTTAAGTCCTGCTGAGAATCTGACAGGGGGCTATTCTTCTCATAGCCACTAGGTCTTTTTCTGCCACTCAAGTCCTCAGACATGGCAGAGGACGACCCCATCCCCTCTGTGATCTCTGTTTTGACCTTTATGTCCAAAGGGGGCCCATTGAAAGTGTCACAGATGTTGGAAGCACCAGGGCTCTTCTCATAGCATGCCCCTGCCACCTCCACACTCCTCCTACCACTGGACTTATCTTTGCGGCTGACTGTAGCAGTAGCTGAGCCTGTTCCTAGAAGGAGCTGCAGCACTGTGCGCCTCTCTAGAAGGTTCTCAATCTGTGATGAAGGAGGAGAAGCTTCCTTCCGACTGAAAGGTGTGCCACTGCCTGAGGGTCTGTCCGAGAGTGGAGTGGTGGTGGTCCTGTGGATTGGAGCATTGAGCCTTTCCAATAGGGCAAGGGGCCTGCTGGCATCAAGCTCCTGGCCCAGCCCTTTGCTGGAGGGGATGGGTGGGGAGGATGAAGCTGTGCCACACTGAGCCAAATTCTGCAACAGTTTACTGGCACTGAAGGCAGGCTCTGAAGCCTTCTCAGCAGGAAAGGTTTTAGATTTACACAAGTCCAATGGGCTGGACTGGACGTGGGGGGAGGGGTAGGAGTATGGGGATAGTGCACCGCTAGGGTCACGACTAAGTGAGTACAGGGGCTGGGCTGGGGCTACAGGCCTATCTGTGGGGCTTTTTGTCCTGGTCCCCTCCCAGGGTACCAATCCCTTTGGTTGGCTTCGAGACATGTTGGCCATTGTTATATCAAGTGGCAAATCTTGGTTACCTATGCTTTTATTAACCATCTCATTATTTCTGCGCTCCAGAAGAAGCTGCATAAGTGTCACCTTAGGGTGGGATTTTAGGTCTGGGCTCATTTCAGACTCCGTGTTCTTGGACAACTTTGATCCTGATGGCTCTGGCTTCCACTTATTTATTAAAGATTCTGTTAGTTTGTCCAGGGAGGAGGTAGAGATAGAGGAGGAAGAAGATGAAGAAATAGCATTGGAAACAGAGGAGACAATGGTAGAGGATGGTGAAAAGGTTGTGGTGGAGGGTTGAGCTGAAGCTGGTGGAGAGAATGCAACTGGGGTGGAGGAAAACACTGTGGTCGAAGAAGAGAGGGTAGAGGTGGAAGAGGATAATGAGGAAAAAGAGGAAGAGGGGGTTGTAGTTTTGGGCCCTGTGTCTTGTGTGTTGGCCCGTCTTCTCATGGAGAGGTCAATGGGAGAGCAACTCGAGTAGGAACTCTCTGCATCACTGCTGTCCTTGGTCAGGCTCCTCTCCTGGGTGGAGCACTCACTGTCCGATGTGACTGAAGAGGATCCGCTTGGTGGCATAATGCCACAGCTATCCTCCAGGTGCCCATTCTTGGTCAGTTGCTTCTGGTTGTTGTGGTTGTTTAGTAGCAAGAGCAGCAAGCTGCTGCAGGTCTGGGGGGGACGGGTTGGACGTGAGTCAAAGCCTCGCTTCTCCCTAGGTGGTTGGCTGTGAGTGTGGCTTGGAGCATGTGGGGGAGTTGCTGGGGAGCTTTGGCTGTGGCCACGCAGCAAAGAGGGGCTCTGTGGACTCGTCAGGGCTGTCCGAGAGAGTGTTGTTGTTATTGTGTTTGTTGCTGTCATTCCATTTTGGGTTGTTAAGGAGCTTAGGGTGTCTTGGGCTCCAGGCAGAGTCCCTCCCACACTCGGTGGCCTTTTGTCCTGGCCATGCTGCTGGTTTGCCATGGCAGCTAGTCTCTCGCTGGCAGATCTTCCTGAGAGTTGAGCTTTGAGCGCATGCTCTCTGGAGTACTGCTGGAGATGGGCTTCACTGGACAGCAGCAGTGCCAGTTGACTGCAGGCCACACTGGGCTTGGGTGAAGGTGCTGGACTAGAACGGATTTTAACCATGTTGGCCACCGCCTTCAGACGCTCCGCACAGGATACTGATTCAGCAGCTGTTGGAGCAGAGGGAGGTGTGGCGCTATGTGCTGACCGAGGTGATTCTGGGGGCCTGTCCTGATTGTGTCCCCGTCGACTGTAAGGTGTGTTGCTGTGGTTTTGAAGTTTGCTTTTCCTCATTAGGCCCTTCAAGCGGTTTGAGGCTGTCCCATACACAGGAAGTGGGTCTTTGTCTGCAGGTGGTGCCTTGGATGGAGAGGAGCACTCACTGGGGGGCTTATTAGAGTGCTGAGACATTGCCACACTCTGAAGCCGTGAGCTGAATGACTGAAGCAGTGAAGCCAACAGTGTGCTCTCCCCAGCATGAGGAGATCCCTCTAGCGCTCCATTCTGCAGGGCTCCCCCTTGGCCATTCAGTTCCACTGGGGGGGAACTCATCCGCTGGTTCCCCGGATCATTCCAGGCTCCAGAGCGCAGTAGGCGGGCCTTTTTCAGGTGCTGTGAAGAACCTAGTGTGGGCCCGTTGGTTCCAGCCTTTGGAGCTGTGGGGCCATGGTTGGGCAGTTGGTAGGGCCCGACAACCTTGTCACCCTGCTCCTGGTTGCTGTGGGCAGCCTCAGACCTCCCGCTTGCCGTGGCCCCAGGCCCGGCCACCACTGGATGCATCAGTAAACCTTCCAGATAAGTTAGAACAGCTGAATCCTTGTGTGTCTCAGGGCCAGGCTCCTCCCCATGAGTCATGTTCAATACTAAGATCCCCTTGTATGGTTAAGCACGGCTACTGGGAAACAAATGTCCACTAGGTCATCTGGTTGACAGTGGCATGTACTTCCTAAATAACAAAAAGAGGGCAGGAAATTGCACACAGTGAGTCTGCAGGGGGCTGAAGGATGCACTGGCCGGATGTGATCCCTCTCCGTAGTGGGCACAGTCAGCACTGTGACAAAACAGCAGCCATATTTTGAGGCAATCTGGGGCAGGTGGGCCTCCCAGGCATTGCTGTATGCCTTTAAACACCGTAAGATCCCAGAAGGCCCAGCTCCAGGCTTATGTGAGTAGCAAGTGAGAAGTCAGCGTGATTTCACCACATAGATGTTGACACATTCCGTGACTGTGGATGTTTGGGATGTCTGTCCAGGGCCTGGCTGTGGTTCTGTCAGTGGCGCCTTTTGGCTTTGCAGATCTCACACGGGGGACCTATGGGAGTGAGTGAGAGGGAACAGAAGGAAGAGAGGAAACAGAGATGGTTGGGTGGAGAAAAAGAGGAGAAAAAGAAAAAAAAACTGTTTGAGAAGCAGGGATTTGCAAAGCACTATATCACATTCATTTCACCACCTTGTCTGCCATCTCTGTTACTTAGCAACATTTCAGATTGACTGCACACGGCTCCTTCTCCTCTCTGCACTCCCCCTTCAAAGCCACCGAACAGACGACAAATGTAGATTAGGCCTGATTGGATCCAAATTGAAAATTCAAGACCACTACCTTGAAAACATTCGGGTCTTGAGCTGTAAGCCCCTCACAGTGATGTTTTTCAAAACTGAAGGGCCTTGTGAGAGCTGTGAATAATTTCTTATGCAGCTTGTCATTTCAGTGGATTATCCCCCCCTGCCACCTTCTGCTCTTTATGCACTTGAGCAGCATCTCACACGAAGCAAACTATCAGTCTGCATAGAGCACGAACCACCCACCCACTCACCCACATGCACAGAAAATAAGCATTTAAGCATTCATACCTAGACTCAAGCATGAATATGTGCATGAAGACTTGCTTACTGTACATGTACATGCATTCTCTCACACTTACACAGAGTAAGTGAAAACCATTCTTGTAGCTAGTCAGTCTCACCATTGCATTATCTTTATTAACACCTGGCCAGCTGCGAATCCTTTACTAAGCTTAGTTCTTTTGAGGCCGAATTGTTTTTTTTAAACCTGAAGACAAGAGCAAATCATGGACTGATTTGATGTAATGTGAGCTGTGTTTACAGGTACAGTACAAAGTTAAGAATCACAGCAAAGATATAGCTAACAGACAAGTTGTACTTGACTGTCAAGCGTGTGTGTACTTATTTGTGTGTATGTGTACTGAGGGGTAGGGGGGGCTTAAGGATCAGGTGCACCTGTCACACCACACCACTGTCAGGAGGGCAGAGCCAGTGACACTAGGGTGAGCATCGTGCCAGTTGCCATGACAGTGTCAGTGGTACTGCCCTGGGAGACCTCTGCTCTGAACCCTGTCAGCGTGGTTTCCGTGGATACAGGACACCTCCGACAGTCCTGGCCAGATCCCATAAAGGTTAATTAATACAGAGTTTCCACCTCGCCTCAGCTGCTGTCCGTGTCCTTTCCCGATGCCGTCCTCACCTTTGGTGTCCGCTGAGTGGACCAACATAGAGGGTCATACATCAGGACAGCAGCCCTTGATTATGACGAAAGGCCATGGTAACCCCCGCAGCCACCAGTCTAAATACTGTACTTCACAGAGAGCAGTAGCAAGGGCCAAAAACAACATGGCAGCAGGCTTCTAATCAGGCTGAAATCCATTCCTGTGGCCAAGGTCCACAGGTTGTCATGACAGTGAGGGCAACAAAGTGGCACTTTTAATGCCACCTTGAAAATGAGCTGGGATTAGAAGCTGGATTTAAGTTGATCAGTGTGCAATTAAGTCTGAGTAGCAGTTGGAAAACAATCAGGTGGGCAATTTAAAGACCTCTTCAAAACCAAAGGTCCATAATTTTATGAGACTCTTCAGACAGTGCGGTATGGTATAGAATAGTATGATTTAACTGAGACAGGCCCATCAGCGTCAATTACAGTTCAAGGCCATCTTTAAGCTGTTGACCTAAATCTGACAATAACAAAAGCCAACCTGGTCACACTGGGCCATCTGACGTCTACTGTCATGCTAATCTTAAATGCTCAGGATTAGGGCTATTTTCCCGCCAGTGAGCTTAACGCAATTATAATAGAATGCCCTGTAACACCACATTTGATAAGCACAGTAAACATGTACACATGCTTACCTTCAACATAGCTTGGCAGAGTAACTAATATGCTGTGATACAGCCCCCCAGTGAGAGAAAAAATGTAAATGAAAAGAAACACTGACACAGTTTCAACATGGGAAATTCTGTTAATCTCTCTGCTGCTGGCAGTGAACCTTTGGAATTACAGTTGACCTTGTCTATGTTTTTGCCCAAAGACACTTCAATACAGAGCAGACAAGGCAGCACAGGCACACTATGACAATGCGCTACATTAGTTTATATACAACAGAGCTACTGCATTAACTATCTCACATGAAGTATAAATTACTCTTGAAACAAAACGGGGACCTTCAGGTTCTTAAGTGATGTGTGTGAGAGAACCAGTGTCAAAAAATCCTGCTACAGCAAGGGCAAGGAAAAATGTTCTCCACTGTGACAGACCTCTGTTAACAAATAAATGACCTTAATATAAGGAAAGCTGTCCTCTTTACTATGCCCCTAAAGCGTACATCCCTCCTCCTTTCCCCCCTCAGAGTGTGTGATGTGTGCATTACTATTACATTATCTCCCCTGGTGTATACATTGAAAATGACCTTACACATCTGTTAACATGTCATCTCATTGGTGGTGGCACCCAAAAAGCCTGACCTATACCCGCTTCCCTCACTGTGGGACCCCGCAGCATCAATGAGCTGTTCTTCAGTTTCTGTGGTGATTATCCATTATCCTTGACAATGTCAGCCAATGACAGAGCAGGCACAATTCTAAAGTGATTTTTACCCCTACAGTCAGTCACATACATGTGAGTGGGAGGGCAGGTAATGGGGAGGGGTGAAAGCTTCATCATCATCTGGCTGATCGACTCTATATCTATCTCTCTCTCTCTCTGTTTCGCTCCTCTTGTACTTAAAAGAAACCAGGAACAGGAAAGGTCATTGCACTCCCAGCTACGATACACAGAATTACTAGAAGGCTGACATAAAAATGCATCAATGCAGATTTCACGGATTAGATCTTAAAATGTGACCTTCGTTTCTTCCACTGACCTCCAGATCACACCCCTCCACCACTGACACTTAGTCATGAATGCACTTGCTGGTAATACAGCTTTTTTTTTTTTTTTTAATCTTAAAAAAAGTGACTTCCTCGATGACCTTCATTGTCAGGAATGGTAATCCATTTAAGCCATTTAAAATGTATGAGACCAAACAAAAGAATTAAAAAGGGGAAGAGCCAAAGGAGTGGCAGTTAAAGTCAAGGTCATTCATACCACCAAGGCTTTTCCACTTGATGCAACAGCTGGTGTCCATGCAAAGCTCTGGGCGTTAATAAAAAGTGACAATGCTGCCTGAGCGGTGTGTATTACTAATGTCTGACACCAGCCTGGCAGATGTGTTCTCCCTGCATTTAAGGGGAGTCAAGGTTAAAGGAATTTAAAAGGAGAGGCGATGCCTAAACACTATTATATCATGTAATCTGTGGCCCAGCCCTGCTGCACATACTCAACGGGGTAGCTCACTTACACATGCCGTGTGACCGCTATTTGTAAATTCAATAGCCCTGACATGATTAAATAAGACAAAACATAAGCTACCTGACCAAATGCAGTTGTTCCAGGCCATCCACAAGTGAACAAGTGCACCAGAGGAAAGTTGAATTAAAAGCTCTTGTTCACCTTGAGAGTGGTAAACAAGAGAATAACATGCTACCGAACAGCAGGAGAGCTATAGCAAGAAAATGTTTTTGCAGATAAGTCAATCAGGACAAAATAACACTGAAATGCAATACACAGACACATGCACGCCCACACAATGAGAACTAGGGCACTCTGACCCACTTCTTAGGATGCATTGACCAAACAAGTCATGCATAGAACACACGCCCCCATGTGCACACACAGAAACCCATGGATGCACCCCACATAAAGGAAATGTGATACATGAATGCTGAAAAGTCAGACCTCCTGTGTTAAGTAGCACAGGCAATCCATTGGGAAAGACCATCCTACTCGGATCACTTGAATGTGAGGAACAGTGTGTGATGACTGAATTCTAACATTTCAGACTTGAACAAAATGGGAACGGAGTGCTTAAGTTCTTGGCCTGCATCTGGCCTTGAATGAAAAGTGTGGGGGTAGATTTTAACTTCATCTGTACACATTAGTACAAAGAGTTCTTGGGGTTGAGAAAAGCAGAGAGGAATTCATGCACACTGATGAGTCATCTAAGCGGTTCAGAGCCCAGCTGACTGGCAAAGGACCCAGCCAAACTAGCCAATGTGATGATGATATCACTGCACTGTATCACAGACCCAGACAGTTTTCCACCTTACCTTTCGTACCCAGGCTTGCACGGATATGCTTAAAAAAATGTTTGTGTCCATAGTAAATATTTGTGTGCCATTTGGAAGACCCACCCAAGGGCCATTTCCTGAGTGGCTGAGAATTAGTGCATCAATTAAACACACACACATTCCTTCTTAATGAGCCATGGCTGCCTTCAATCTATACCTGATTCATTTCTATTGGGCTCCGAGGTAATCTTCTGCTTACATCGTCTGTCCAAAATGGTGCTCATTTCCCTCCCGAAACAACACACATTTTCCATTTGTAAACACTGGTGCTGGAAATAGGAACAGCTGATTGCCCCATGGCCAGCACGCCAAAAGGCAGAGCTAGGCTCTTGAAAAAGACTACAGTGGTGATGTCTGAGGGAAATGGGCCACTTTGCAATCGAGATCAAATGTCCCACTGTCAGGCTGCCCTGAAAGCTGGATGAAACCAGCTAAAAAACCCTGGCCTTTAATGAATCATTCCAATAATATCCTTGGCATCAGCCCTAAGAAGGCTATTGCCGTGAGTCAGCGAGATGTCTGCCTTTATTGGGTTAAAAGTGTACTGCTTTTTTTCTTTTAACTGTGAGTAATTTTGGATGGTTTGGAGTAACATAGTGTGTGACAGAGGTCTAAGTGACAGAAAAAGAAGAGGACATATCTCTGCTATCATTTTGCCTTTCATAATGCACCCAATGACCTACTTTCTAGTTTTTAAATCATTCTAATGCTCGCTCTGTGTGAGGTTGGAGAATGATATTACAGGGTACAATGGGTTGTGAAGGGACATTCCATTAGAACCATCAAAAACACAATTTGTAATTTTTTTCTCCTTTTACCTAAGTAAGAATACAGTCTAAGTCAAAGCCAGCGTTCAAAGTTACACAATTAAAGGAATCTCTTAAATCAATTAGATACATTTAACCCAATAAAGTATAAAACAATTATGTGCAACCTTTTCTGAGAAAATCTCTCAAGCAGCATCAATCCAGTTGGCAAGGCAGAGCTGAGTACATGCCAATGAACAGGAGACTTCAATAAGATTAGTCCTACACCTGGCCCTGGTGTCCGACCCAGTGCTCACAGAACAATGGCTGGTGTAACCAACAAAAACAGCTCCACTCCAAGTATTCCTGAGAGTCTCAGACTCAAAATTAGCATCCAGGTTAATCATCAAAGCCACCTTTAAATACAAGCTAGTAACTTGGCAATCAGGTGAGGGTGGCACAAACATGTCCATACATCTGTAAGATTAATTGATAATCTAGTTTAATATCCAACTCCACTTCGATATATTAAGGGACTCACTGCTGCAACAAGCTGCAGATGGCACAACCATCAAGACAGATAGAAGTACACTTACAACCCTGAACTGTAACCCTGGGAGGATTAAGTACATACCCCATTGAGAGCAACACTAATAGAAAAACAAAATGAGCAACCGCTGCTAACAATACTTCCACACAATGTAAGGGTTTTAGATAACACTGATAAAGCAAGAAACAATATGCTTGCTGTCCCGTCACTCCAAAGGACTTTGTACCACCATGCACCCTGTTGTTACACAACCTGGAGAAGACCAAAGTGTAAGCTTTAGAAAGGCAAAGCCAGCTATTTAAGTTAATGTTACAAGTCTCTTATGATTCCTTTTCAAGCAAGACACAGGACAAAAGAATTTGTAACCAGTTATTGAGCTCAGATAACCCTAGTCAATTACACTGGATATTTATAATGGAATACTCTGGGCAAAGACTGTGGCTACTGCATGGTTACAATCATTTCGTTTCCAGGCTCTGCACACCCTGAGTTAGACATAGACACAATATGTAAAAAATAAATAAATAAATGCAAGAATGTATGCAAATTCACATAAGGAAATAAAATAATTTTCTACAAGAAATAAATACAGCAGGAGGGAAGTTAAGCTATAAAATGACAAAAACATCTCTACAAGCTAAAAGTCGTATTCTCAATGTGCACCAAGATCACTACGATCCCCAAACTGAACCACAGAAAAATCCATACCAAGATACCAAGGCAAAACAGACTTTATTTAGCTTGACCTCCACATTATAATTAAGACTTCCTTTACCAGTAAGTTTAACACACAGTGGTCTGTACTACTTACAGACTGCAGCAGGGTCATTTGATAACTATAATAGAAACAAGTGAGGCCCCGCCTGAGCTGCTCTTTGTCTGTCCAGTATTTGTGCATGAGTTGCCCTGGTGAGGAACTTATGATTATAAAATATGGTTCAAAAAATAGGACCTGAGAAATAGTTCAGGTTTGTACTGGTACTTTATATTACTATCCCCCTTGATAGTCTACACAAGCCATGCTCAATTTGGCAGCATTTGAAAAAAATACAGTAAAAGGATACTATAAATGGACGTTGGCAAAGGTGCATGTGACACTGGTCAGGTGTGTGGTTCAGGGGGAGTATTTATCTCAATACGTCTCTGTGCATCAAGCCAGGTGTATATTAGCAGGCCTCTCCTGTGCATTTGGATCAGTGGTGATAGCCACCTAATCATCCTGAAATAACAACCCTACTTCTGCTTTTAGACTGGATCCTTTTAAAACAGCTTGATTAGATAACGCTGTGCTTAATCAACTTTCAATGGTCACATTCTGTCCGTGAATGGATGGTTCATGATTTGGGCAAGGTCGGTGACAAGCAGTGAATATAAAAATGCTTGCAGTGGCAACTGACTATTGACAACACAGTGCTGACAAGCTGAACTGATCAGTGTAATTGTAATTTCACAGTGAAAGGATTGGGCTGAAAAAATATTTTAGGAGAAACTGAGGATGAAACTTTTTTCTTTACATATTTGCTTCAGTCATCAGTGACAATAGCAGAGAGGCAGATGGACAGAGGTATTATATTTAAGTCAGTGGGTTTCTATTCTGGTTGTCATTACTCAAACTACAGCTGGTTTTCTATCTAAACATAGGTTAATTGCAATTAATTGCCTTTACCTGGCAGCCCAGGTGTAATCAGTCCATGACTGAGCAGCCTGAATGAAAACCAGCAGGGATTTGAAGCCTGAAGACCAGAACGGAACCCATCAATTTAAATAAATAGAGTGATGATGAAAATTATGAACCAGCAAAAAAAAAAATAATTGAATTTTTCAGGGTCCTTTGTTGCTTTGGAATTGATCAGATTGTCTTTGCTGTAAGCGAAAGATGCTAATTGTCAGCGCAGATGCAGACAAGCTCAGGGCCCAGGCTTGCTAGAAACGAGTCTGTCTTCCCTCCGTCAGCCGTTGACTGTTAAATCAGACAGAGAGATATAGACAAGGCCGGCATCCAACTGCAACTGTCCTATTATTTCTCTGGAATGAAGGAGATCGAGAGGAGTAAAATATCCAGTGGTAAACCAAGTAAAAAGTGCTCAACAGAGTAACAAAAAATCTACACTAAATCAAATACTAACACACCTATTTTGCTGTGGTTGGGAGGTGAACGCAGACACACATCATGCTCCCGTACCTTGTCATCCTTAGCTGTGGAGGCTGATACAGGTAAAGTGCAGTAATCAATTTGCTCTACTGGCAGGAGTGCTCCTTTAGAATACTAATCAGGCTTCCGCCCTCCCCTCTTCCCTCGTTCTCGCCATCCCTCCACCGCTGCCCCCTCTGCTTTTCTCCTTCCTCGTTCACCTTTCTCATGACTTGACACCCCCCCAGTGCCCCAGACCTGACCAAATGCTAAAGGAGGGCGAGCTGTCTTCTGCACAGATAACTGCTGCCACTAATCAAGCCTACGTGCACCGGGGCGTGGGATTAAAAGAGCTTGCACAGCTTGACTCAGGCACTGAATGGTGTTAGCGCGCACACACGCACAGGCAAACACACACGAGGTCAAAATAAAAAACCTATAGGGAAGCCGGCAGTGTCTCGTCCTAGAAACGCACACATATACACAAGCCTCAGATGAGCATACAACACAACAAGGTCAACTTAAAAGCTGATATGTTAGGTGAACATTCTCGGGCTATAAAAGAACACACACAAGAAGATTAGATCTAAATTTACTCCGCCAGTCAAAACGGGACTCGGTGGTGAGCCGCCCATCTCTATCTCCCAGAACATGTCATGCAGCGAGCTGCAGTGTTGTGTGCATCTAAAGCAAAAAAGAGGAACAAACTTGACTGAATTGAAAGGGCCTTAATTCCCCTTCATTTTTCATTTGGAGAGACTGCTTACAAGGGGGGGGGGGGTCTCTACACCATATCAAACACATACTGGAGTTGCCTGAAGGCTGTAACAAAGTTACCTCAATGTTACACTGTGCGTACACACACACATACAGGCAGTAGGAGTTTTTGTGCATATATGTGTGTGTGTGTGGGGGGGGGGGACACACACCACTCTATGCATCAGCAAGGATATTTCATTATGTACATAACGAGTGCCATTAATCGCTCTTAACAAGAGGACACAACCTCACCTTGGCAGTCTCACACTCACAGCAGGAAGGTGGGGGGGGGGCATGGAAATATCTATAGTGCGCACAGAAATTAAAATTCACCACACTCAAGGATCCGCTGCCTCCTTTTGACCAACCACATCGTGGCTTGGGGGTGTGTGGAGGCAAGCCAGCAGTCATATAGAAGCTGCTCATCTGACAGACACATAAATACACATAAGAAAGTAAAAAAAAGAGAGGAGAAGAAGAAGATGAGGGGAAAAGGAAGTGAGGAAATAAATATATTAAAAAAAGCGGGGGAAAATGCCGCAGTAGCGGTTATCAGTGGGGGCTCATGCCCTTGACATACTGACACGGGTGGAGGAGGGAGGGGGGTACTGTCATGTGACACTCGTCATTTGCCTGATCACTTGCCTGTCTGCCCAGCCACCTGGCAACCCCCCCCCCATCACAATATCTCGCCCACCTTCATGCGACCTCATCCTCTGCTGACCTGACGCCGCCCCCACCACACCCCCCACCCCTCCACCTATGCCCACTCCCGCCCCGCCCCTCTGCAGTCCTAGCACCCTGTCCGCCCCACCCCTAGCACTCTGTCTCCCTCCCTCCCTCCCTCCCTCCCTTCTCCCTCCCCCGCGGCTGTGCAGCAAGGTCAGGCGGGTCACCGTGTCCTCATCTGTAATCCGCTGCCATTCGTCAGCAGCCCCAGCCCAGGCTGGAGGAGAGAGAGGAGAGGCAGGCGCTCCGACGAGGGGAGAATGCCCAATTAGGCAGCTGTCACACACACACACACACACACACACACACACACACACACACACACACACACACACACACACACACACACACACACACACACACAGAGCTCGGTACAGCAGAGCAGAGAGAGCAAGAGAGGAAGGGAGGGAGGGAGGCTGCAGAATCAGCCTACTGTCCACAGACAGAGGGGGGGATATGGGGTGTACATGAATCCTTTCAGCTGTGAGTGTCTGTGTATTGTTTTGGTGTGTGTGTGTGTTGAGCAGTTGGGGGTCAACTACAGTTTAGACATGTATGACTACCATCGAGGCATGTCAACAGGAGGGGCAGCGGGGTGACTTTTGAGGCAGACTTTTGAGGATATGGTAGTTAAATGAGATTTCATGGCAGGGCAGCTATTCTTATCTCACAATGAAACGAGTGTTAAGTATTCTGTTGAGTACCTCTCTTATCTGTAAGTACAGGATTGATGAGATGATCGGGGAGAAACGGCTGGCTACTACTGGGGACAGAAAAAATCCAAAGGGTAAGCACCGTCTAATGACCTGTTGGCCATTTAAATAAATCCAAAGGCCAGGTCACAACGTACCGGGCCAGAGTGGACTCTGGACTAGAGGGGTAGCACCACACTGAAATTCTTTACTGGCCCCGACTAGCAGCAGATATCAAATGGGTGACAAATATTTCATAATTGGATAATTCATCACCAGCAAACACATCTGTTTTGAGTAATGGGAAAACTAATCAGCAAAAATGATACAGGGACGACTCCAGCCCAGGCACCAGAAAGATTTATGCTGGAGCAATTCAGGACTCAAGCCTGTATCTATTGATTGTTTAGTCTAAATGCTTTTTCGTTTAATCAAAAGAAAGAGTCAAAATGGTACTATGCCAGCTGGATGATGGAACAGGTGTGATCGAATATCCTGGGGACTGGGGCAGGGTGGGTTGCTTGCTACTGAGGAGAGACTCTTTCCACCCTCTTCTCCCTTGGTTCCACCTTAAATGTCAAAGTTCATCAGGGTTCAGTGGAGCTTCAAATCCAGCTTTGAGTGGTTAGTGTTCAAAAGGATTGCATCACAAGTGTGAGGGACACTTATCCGGTAAATCCTGTCTGAGTAGAAAGTACAGTTCATAGGGACTTAGGCTAGATGTCATACAGGCTGGATACACATGTTCCTCTACCCTCGGGGAAGATTTTCCACTTGGCTACAGGTGTCTGGTGTAAATCCCACCTCCCTGTTAGACAGTCAGTTTAAACACATACAAAATGGAGTGGAGGACCGTGCAAGTAGAGGAAAAATGTCCCGTTACATTAATATAGTTAGAGCATGCAAAGGGGATAAACAGTGAAATCCCCTGAGCAACACTCCACTTTCTCTGCTGCAATTTAAATGTCAATTTATTATTCATCACTCAAAGTGACTTTTTCCAAGATACCAACACTCTCATTTTCTATCTGTATTGTGTGGCTAAGCATAAACACACACATTAACTTTGGGGTTGAGAATTTCAGTATCAAATGCACTTTCTGATATATATGTAAATTATGTGTACACTGCAAATAAATATGATTTTTTTTTTTTTTTTTAAAACAAACAACCCAATAAACTGCAATCCTGTCTTGCTATTAAACTTTGGAACAATGTAACAAGAAAAGGAATACTGTATGGGACAAGAGATACTTTAAAGTTCATCAAGGTCACTGTAAAATCCTTATCAAGTCCCACAGACACACTACCAGTCCCTATGGGAATATTCCTGTAATATCTGTCAGGCTGTATCACTGCACGACTCCACCCATCTCTGGGATTGTTATTATAATGACTCAGTGTTTTGTGGGCCAGTTCTTGCTCTCTTCTTCCAGCAGAAAAAGTACCTAAAGTGCTCCCAAAGTCTAAAGATTGTAATCTGTGATGTCATATTGATGCATAGCCTGAAGCAGCTCCATTACCCGCCTGGGAGATGGATTTAGTGGCCTCATAGAATGTCTGCCTGTACTTTTACATCTACAAGGAAGTTTAGATGATAGTAGGGCTATTAGTTCTGTTTCAAAAAACATGACCTTATCTACATCAAAAATAATCCTCCATTACATTCACCTTGTACTTCTTGTCCAATTCATTGTATATTGGTGTAAAACCATAGATGAGGAGGTATGAATGATAAAAACTGAACTAGTGCAGGGGAATAACACACTCTCACCGCTAAATTCATCTGTAACAAATCATAACTGGATTCCATTAATGATTTAATACTCTATTGTAAGAACCCCCCCGCCCACACACATTCCCTGTCACAGTCAGGTCGGAGGTCAGGGTCAGCTACACAGCAGAATCCCTGGATTGGAGCTGGTCCTGATCCAGTTCAGTGTGGCACACAGTATGCTGCCAAAAAACGCGGACTTGGCCCCAGGTCTTCAAGCTACAGGGCGGTCTCTTAACTCATTACGCCACCCTGCTACCCTAAGTGCAACCCTGATATGTACAGCTGTGTGCTGTTGTAGGACAAGACGATGCTCTCACCGTGCAGCCGCAGTGTAATGTGCACTGCAAGCTGATACCTGATTGACGAGTGAACACATGACAACAATGTAAACAAAAAAGTGGATGAGCAAGTCAGCCCATGGATACTATATACACAACACTCTATTAACTATACTCTCAGTATACCTGGAGGATATTCAGTGATCGGTTCATGTTATTATGATATCAAAACATAAAACATACTGCAAACTTTACAAACATAACAGCTATTGAACAACAATATTCCTGTTGACTGTACATCTGTCAAGGGACTACAGATAAAAAATAGCTTTTTGGCTTGCTCTGGTGCATTAACGGCGCTGGATATTAATGTGCACTTTCCCTGATAAATAAACCAATAAATAAATAAATAAACAAAATACAGAGCCTATCACAGCCAACTCACCTGTCATAAAAATGAGTAAGAAAGGCCCATGCTTTTAAAGAAATTGCTCTTAGCCTTTAAGACCATATATTTACAACAGATATTTAGCTGTATTTAGCAAGACTGGCCACACCAGCATATTGCATATTTGATAAGTAATTATCATTATCTATCATGAATGTATCATCAATCCAAGAAAATGACACCATTTTAGTATAAACATAATCATATTACACAAATCTCCATATAGACATTTTCACTCGTCAAAGTAGGAAAAGCACAGGTTGTGCTGATAACATCAATAATGGCTCTGTATTCAAGTGTCCCAGTAAGCCATGACAGTGTGACCATAGGCCAACATGAACAGGACCCTCTCCATGAGCATACTGTATTTCTGACTTGTGGGAAATGAGCACTTCAGTAACCCAGTGGGTGTGTAGAATAACAAAGATTTGTAGACTTAACATCATTCAAATGCTGAGTAATTTACCACAAGTGTTTATATTTGCAAATCCAGTCATTTAGCTGCTGTTGATGATCAGTGTGCTTTATAATAAGTAACAACAGTTACAAACATTAAAAGTCTGTGCTTGAGACTCTACTTTGCATTTGAAGCCACCTGCAGATGTGCTATAGTTGGCCTGTACAGCAGTGTGTAGTCTTTGAAGGCTGATTGGTCAAAAAAAGTGGAATTCATTTCAGCTAAAACTCACTTTAGCCAAAACCCTCAACTGAGGAACATTTGCCATTGGTTCACTGTCCCTTTAAATAACTTTAAGATCTTTTTTTCCTCTTCTCTACCTCCCTCCCTTGAGGTTTATCACTGTGACTCTTCTCTCTTCCATCTTTCTCTCCCTCTCTTTCACACACACATACACATGCACAAATCCTGCCCGTATGTGTGGCTGGCAACTACAAAGCAGTTAGCCAAGCATCTCTTGGCTCTGTACAGAGAGAATAAGACACTCTCATTACTGCCCTTAAAAAGCTCTTGCCCTCACAAAATCCACTGTAGACCCAGCCACCAGTGCAGAAATTCACAGGAAAGATTCAGGCAGTTGAAGGCTACTTTTGTCCTTACAACTCAATTCTGTGTTTGTATGTACGTCTGTGGTTGACGGTTTTCTGGACTTCTGGTTTTCTGCCCCCCCGCCCCTCTGGGGTTCCTCTTTAATGTCACAGGCCTGGCTCATATGACCTTGAGCAGCAGCGTTGGCATGGCAAGAGCGAGAGCTGCCTCTTTCGCCTGCGGGCGCCCTTGAACTGGATCTGCAAGACAAAAAAAAAAAAAAAAAAAACACACACACAAAAAAAACCCCACAAAAAAAAAAACCCTTCACGCGGCCTGATAGACATCTCAGCCCTCCTCCTACCCCGCCATCCCAACTATCCTCCCCCTTTCCCCCTACCTCTTTTATTCATCTACGCCACTCCTTATCTGTTCCCCCTGGTGGGAAGAGATTTATCAGGATGCTGTATCTTTAACCTCTCTATCAGACTGAGATAGAAACAGAATTTCAAAATGTCTGACCGGCCTGCGTGGATTTATTTTTAAACTACCACTACCTCCTCCTCCTCCTTTATGCACAAGCCCGATGCCAGGAGGCAAGGGGGGGGGCAGTGGCTTTATGGAATACACCTGTATGATGAGACAGTCATCCACTCCAGAGGTGTTGTTTACCTACAAGGAAATTCCTGACTGTTTTTCTCGCTGCTCTCCTCTGAGCCACTGGCACACAGTGACCTGTAGCTTCAAAACAAATTTCCCTGCCTCCGTTCCAAGGATGAGCGTCAGCTTATTGGCCAATCAAGGTTCTCTGACTTAGAGGGGTTGGTGCCTCAGAGCCAGTGTTTTGACAGGTTGATGACCTACTGGGTCCCAGTGATGACCTCCAATTTTCCAAAGTAAACACCATGGTCCATAGTCCAAAGTATGGGCCTGCACTGTCAAACTCTGCTCTTGCACTAGTTCCAAGCATAGTCTACTGTAAAAGCACAAAGAAGGGTTTTATCAGCATGCAAATATTGCGCACCCTCCCTGTGAGTGTAACTCGGGCCACCAAGGTTCAAGTGCTACAGTAAATATTTGCATTGCCCTTTTAGAAGCAATGTGTTCAATACTGAGTGTTTGAAAATGTATAAAAAGGTCTTTTCTTTTGAACTTAACATACATACATGCACAATAGTGTCCGTGCATAGGATTCTGTTGGAGGTTTGGACACTCGGAGACTGTCCTAGCCCTCCTACTGGTTCTCTTCATGCCTGACCTTTCAAAACAGTAATGTTATCACATGTCATATGCAGGCCTGCTGGAAACCATCTGCTAAAGGCACTGTGGTGGCTCCCTGTCACCAAAAAAAAGAAAAAAAAAAAAAAAAAAAACACTTGCTGGAGTGGGCAAGTACTGGTTCTGACTGGTTTAATGCTCAGCATGCCTCACCTTCACAAACACACACAAACACACACACTGTGACACGTACACGCCCCCTCAGAGGCTGTTCTTGAGCGACATGAGCTATGAGCAGTCACCTCAATTAGCGTTAAGGGGCTTTCGCACAGAGACATGAAGTTCTGGGGCTAAGAATAACATTAGACAGGTCTACTGCCCGGCAGTGGCAGGGCTCGGGAGCTGTGGCACTAAGGAGAGCCGGGCGTGTGTACCAACCAGAGTCTTGCAGCTAATCCGATCCCCCGCCATGTTTAGCCCTACCTCGGGATATTATGTTATGTTTGTTAGTGTGACACCTTGGCTAATAAGGCTGCTTTTACACAGAGCGTAACAAATATGATTAACATTAGCCGGGATTGATATAGGAAGAGAAAAAGACACAAACTCTAATGAACCTTCTGTCTATTTGATGTGAAATCCCTCCCATCAAAAATAAAAACATCTAGTTTTCATATCAGGAAGATGGCTGTGTTAAAATTTTAAAAGACCCACTATAGATCCCCCTGTAGGAGATCCAAAAAGCAGACTCGTTTTTTAGAGGAACCACAGTGTCCTAGGAGATTCATTACAGGTAGATTTGTTTCACATAGTGAAATATGAGTGAGCTCTACTGCCTGAAAATTACGATACTCCATAAGCAGAGCCCAATGCAAAATAAGCTCTGATTTTCAGTTCTAAAGGTCTTAGCTCAGTATAACACCCGCAGCAATTATTTGTGAGGAGGACATCAAACCCAGTGTTTATCCCGTTTTGTCTGAGACATGGTAGGAAGACACAAAGGATAGGAAACAATGAGCAATGGCACAAGCCCACGTGAAATCAATATCAAAAATATATGTTGAGTGTGGATCATTTCTTCCCCGTGGCTTGATGGAAATTGGCCGAAGCACAACATCAATCATCAGTCTGGTTTAGCCAAGACTGCCATGATATTGGGACTCCTTTGAATAGTTTACCAGACTGATTTAAATAAAAGCTTTTTTTGTCAGAAGTAATAATATCTCATGAGGGCTCATGTAAGCAAATTATCTATTCATGTCTGGCTTTGGCACAGATGATATGCAAAGAGGTCACTGCATCTGAATAAGCATCTGTATTGATCATTTCTAAATCACACTTGAACTTAGTACAGTAAATAACCTGACCTGAATAAAGTCGTGCAAATCTGGCAGAAAGCGGGCTATATTTAGAAAACGGCACCCGTGTGTCAGTGAAAAGATCCTTTACTTAAAAGCATGTGTGGCTCCGGCTTTGAGCTTGTCAGGTCTGCCTGCAGTAATCAAACGCTATTACTGGAGACTGAGAGGGGAAGAGAGGAACTTATAGGAGGCGGCAGTGCTTCAGAGATTCCTGCACTACTGTAAGGCTTATATGTGCGTGTGTTTTTTGAAGTGTGGGGCTGGGGAGTGAGGAGAGACCTCAGTGCTCAGCTTGGGGCGTATAATCTATGGTTCATTTGCAGCTTTTCTCCCCAGTATGACAAGCCGTTTACAAGACGTAGCCTCTGCTGCTGACCCAGTTCTGAGTGGCTGCGTCTCGCGACAAGGCCCTGCCTCCCCATCAGGCCCTGCTCCTCGTCTAACTGACGATAACACCGCCACCCTCTGCCTCCGTGAACTGTGGGAAAAAAAAATAGGTCGCCCTGACCCACTTTTCTTCTTCTTTTTTTTTTTCTCCTCCCTAAGATCGTGCAAGGAGTTCTGCAGAGCATGATCAAGGGAGACAGTAAAAGGGAGAGAGAGAGAGGGAAACAAAGGATGAAAGGAAGTTAAAAAAGACAGACCCAGAGACTTCTCTGTGATGAGTCCCTACATTCTGCCAATGCGTTCCTGTGCCCTTTGGAATAAAGGCAACCCTTATCAGCTGGCCTGCTGTATGTTTGGCAAAAACCCTTGATACACCAACCCCACACCTTGATACAACAACTGCTCCCGAGGTTACAGACCATATACAGGCCTCACCCGTCCACCCCACCTCCCAATTTTTACATCTCCTCTTCTTGGTGGCCATTATCTCATGTCTTACTCAGAATGCTAAATGGGATCCTCTGCCGTATTTAAACACAGACGTACACACTGCTTTTTGCAGTCATTTAACACCCATGAAAGTATGACATGTCATCCAGCCAGAAAAATTATGAGCCTTTCTTGGCTAGGGGAGATATGACAGGGCTAGCTGAGCTGGGAACTGCCCTAATGCCTGGTAGCATGACACTGGCCCCTTTAAGTGCCTCTTTGTGGGTTAGGACAATCCATGATATATCTCACATCACGCACAGTGCTCTCATGCAAACCCTTCCCTCATTAAGCTGCACTCACTCATGCAGGGCTTTTGTAATCCCTCCACACATTAACCATGGCTCTCCTCGACAGGCATGTTCCTCTGACAACAGCTGAGAGTTTCATTCATTTATAAAACTGGTACTTTATTCTGAAACACCCTTTGTATCAGTGTTGGATTCCTGTTTGAACCCATTGTGAAATACCCAATCAACGCACACCTTTGACTTGTAATTTTAATATTAATGTGCCGGCCAAAAAATCATCACTCATCACTCACTGGTGTCTTGGTGTCGCTTAGC
This sequence comes from Xiphias gladius, assembly GCF_016859285.1. Taxonomy (NCBI): domain Eukaryota; kingdom Metazoa; phylum Chordata; class Actinopteri; order Istiophoriformes; family Xiphiidae; genus Xiphias; species Xiphias gladius. The sequence goes on along the minus strand of NC_053416.1, from coordinate 24,287,864 downwards.
AACCTTTGTTTAGCTTCTGTTCGAGAGGTATACTTGTAGGAATGAGAGTGATATTTAATTATTCCCTTTTAAAAACCTTTTACCTATAAAGAGACTTCCTGAGTTGAACAATTCTACTTCAGCTGTAGTGTGCTGCCTCTTTTTTATAGCAGAAATAAGCCGCTCACTGTGCATTATAATGATTTTACATACCCCTGCCTTTCTAAAACCACAGCATGACACGTGTAAGTAAAATTTTTTGAGTTCTGGTTACACAAACCTCTTACAAATAGACTGTCAAATAGCTCTCTGAACATTAGTGTGCCTTATGTTAGCACCCCAGTGCCACACAGTTTGCCCGTACAAGAACTTAAGTCCCAGCAGATGCTAGTGACTACATGTGTTTGTGTGTATACTCATTTGCATCAGCCACAATTTGACACTGTACTTTAAAAAACCAGGGGAGGGTTTACCTGCTGCTAAACTCTCACCAGCATGGTGCTAAGCCCCTGCGTGCCAATGGTGACCTAGTGCACACAGACATGTTGGTGCCTCAGAGACGACTCATGGAGCCTGCTGCTCCACTTTCCTCTGTTGCCAGACAATCTGCAAAAACGGTGGAGCTGCGCTGTATCTTACTTTTAAGTGTGAAGTGCAGCAAATATGACCAGAGAGAGAGAAAATGGCCATTGGAAAAAGCAGAGTAGGGTGTCAGGTCTCTTTATTCGGCAGGAGCTGGTGGAGGTTCTAGTGCCAGTTAAGGGGGTGGATGTAGGTCAAGCCCTGTCTCCTCATAAGCACCAAGGTCAACACTGAATGGAAGGGAAGGTGGCTTAGAGAGAAAGAGGCCCCGGATAAACCAAATTCGTCTGGCTCTTGTGCCAGCACTAGCCCCAGACGTGTAAACACAGTTACACAAGCACACAGCTCCTCTGTGCTACCCCTAGGTGTGTGTATGTGTGTGTGTGGGTGTGTTTGCTCTTTCGACATGCAGTTATACAGAGGTTCAACTCTGATGGGCAACCAAATGATATACGTTACAGGTTCCTCTACCGTAGGCTCTCTCTTGTGTATGTGAGCAACAGGTGTATCTAGGTGGGCAGCAACTGATGTCAAGTCCTAGCAGGTGATCACCTTTATTCAAGTCTGTCTAACAAGACAACTCTGCACGTAATCAGAAAAGCCTCTGAGGTGATTTGGAGTTTGATTCCCACTGGGGCCATCTGTAATGCCCCCCCAAGTCTAAAAGTAATAGAGTCTCGTAGTACAAATAAACAAATCCTACATTACGATTTCAATATTTGTCAAATACAACTCATTTATACAAAAGTCAAGTAGGAAAGTAAGCATTACAAAAGTGTGAAAGTTACAATGAGCTCAACTCGCTCTTTGTTTGTAGTAGATACAAGGAAACATATGCTCATCTGGATCATTCTCCCTTTCTAAAGCCTCGGTTATCCATCCAGACAAATTGTGCCCTTAGCAACTAATGCAACAGTCTTGTGTAATGCCTTACTTCCTCCAGCACATGACAAGTTCATTTTATTAAAGCTGAGGAATACAGTATGTTTTGGCCTGCGTTATAATAACATCACAGTGAGATGAGGAGCACAACATTAGAGAATTAGTCACACTTGGCTCCGTAGAGGGTATAGAGAGAGTATATTTCTGTGAAAACAAGATGGGAAATTAAGTTGCTTCTTCATAGTTGTCTGAGATCCTGCGTGAAGCCTGGAAGTCTTTCTTGTCAGATACAGTATTATATTCTTATCAGGGGGCAGAACATCTTAACAAATCCCCAGATTAAGTTTCTTATTATTATCTCAAGCTTAGTATTTACAGTACATGACATTACGGTAATTTGTCATCATTTTACAAAATGCTTTTTACTTTTGTTGAATTTATTGAAATGGGATTCAATTTAGCGTTTTGATGTAACATTTAAGATTTAGATAACTAACAGACAACAAAAACTACACAAGTTTTGAAACAGGAGCCAAGTTTACTGAAAACAAAAATACAAAACCAGCCTGGAATTTAAGGAATAGATAAAAACCCTCATTTTCACACCTCACTTTGTGTCACAGCACATGCTCTATGGAAATAATCTATCATAACAGGCTTAAACTAGCCTTAAAGAACCCGAGGGAAACAGTGCCTCTCCATGACTGTCTAGTTCTGCAAATATACTGAAAAGCAGAGCTCAATATTCTGAAAAAGTAAAAAGTGATTGACTCATATGTACCAAGACTGGCATTTGGCTAGCTAATGCAGTTTTAACAAAGTGGGATGGGATCCTGATTTACCCAGCCATATGGTAAACATATCCAGGGGGCAGAAATGTTAACGTACTAGCATAAAAATACTCTGAGGCAGAGACAGTAGCTTGCTCTAAAGTGAGACAGTGAGACAGTGAGCCAGCGTGGTTTTAAAACAGCAGGGCGGCTGTAGCGAGTGAGTGAGGACACATGCAACACAAATCCTAGTTGCCAGCTCACTCTGGACATGAATCACTCTGGACACGAAACGACCTTTCCCTGACATATGCTGGTATCAGTGATTGAGAATTGAGAAGATGACTAAACCTGCTCAGTTCGTCACCACAGTCAAACAGGGTGGAAACTTGTGGCCGGCCTTTCCAAAATTCAGATAAGGGCGAGAATCCCTGGAGCTGCGCTGCTCGGTCTGACATGACCTCAACCCCTTTTTGACCTTGGAGCGATTACCCAATTGAATGACGGCCCCTGCAGCTGCATGCAGGCCTGTGGCGAGCGTCTCCACCCCCTCATCCTCGTAGACATACAAGGTCGGGAGAGAGGGTAGGGGGTGAGGCTGGGTGAAGGGTGTCACATGATTGGATCTCCTTCTGGAGAGTTACTTAAAAAGCCTCCTCAGCAATCAGGTCAAGGTCGTGCTCTAGCCTTAATACCAAAGGAAAAGAGAGAAGTCTGTGAATGTGTGTTTGTTTGTATGGACGAGCGCACAAAGACAGATGAGAGGGAGGAGGAGTGACTACGTTCTCCTCTACATGTTCAGCAGTCCTGGGTCCTTGATAACTTGAAAACACAAGCTATGATTCTATTAGCTGTATTAATCTTCCTGCCTAGTGGACACTTTTATTCAAAGTCACTTACACAATTATCACTCTTGCACATCTCTTTCCATTTCGACAGCTGGATATTTACAGGAGAAATCCAGGTTAATTGCCTTTGCTCAAGGGCAAAGGGTGAGCATGAGTATGAGCCAGCATTCTTCTGGTCACCAGTCCATTTTCCCTAAGTAATAGGTCATATGGCTGCCTCTAGTCATCAGCCCAGTGTTCTCCATCTTCTCTCGAATGGCCTCTCTACTACTGGGAGCCTTCTAATACAGTTATGAGAAAGCTGCACTTCTGAACCACAGTCTTTCGGTCTGTTTAGTCTGCTCTAGTGAAGATGTACTGAATAACGCCACCTCACTAATGGATTTACAAGTGGGCTACAGGTTCACAAAAGGACGGCGTGTTTCAGAGATTCAAGAGACCACTTCCATTGAAAGAGGGGGAATGGGGTTATGCCAAACGTCCTCAGTCCTTCTTTTTTTTGGTGTGTGAGCGCATTCATTTTTTAATTTAGAAATGTGCCACATATTTAACCACGCTCTGTTAAAAGATATTTATTGAAAGTGCAATGAGTCATTTATGCATTCGTTGACAAATTTAAAATGGAGTGAAGAGAATCTGAAATGTCAGAGCCATCAGAAAGCTGGTCTTCAATGAACAATGAAGTATTATTTTTGATGAACAACAAATTGTCTACTTTGGAATAACATGCAAAAATTGAGGTATTTCAGGGGGGACTCAGTGACATTCCTCCATTGGAAACCCGGATACTGTGCTGCAGATCTATCTGAACTCACACAGCTCCGACTCTCCACGGCCATCCGCATAGGTCCCTTGTTGCCCAGCAACAATTCAGCTCATCAGTAGAAGCCAAAAAGTTACACAATTACAGTTCAAGCCAAAAGAGCATTTTGGGGTGTGCAGCACGTAACATCTTTCAGCAAGTTATATCCGACGTCTATAAAGATGTGGGTCTGAATGAAAGAGGAAGTGGGGAAACCCCAACTCTTGCATTTTCCACACATCCTGCAAAGCCAAGCAATGTGAAAGTATGTGAGTGTTCACAGGGTTACACTGACAAATAACCCAAATATTGACAGTAGGATGGTGTACTATGAACTCTGAAGTGTTGTTGAGCTGGTGGCATGCAAGAGCAGCTCTCAGGTACAAAGTTTAATGATGCCTGAATTTCCCCGAACTTCACCCTTTTTGCAATGGAAATAAATCCCCGGGACACAACCTCGGAGCACATACTGCATATGCATCCCCCGCTCCCTCGTTTCCTCCCTCCCCTCTCCCCTGTCGTCCTGTGCAATATATCCATCATTCATTCATAAATTCTGAAAACTCCTCTTTAGTTAATTGCCTGGGAAAATTTAATTTCAAACGAAAGCTTTTAAAAGAGAAAGATATAATTAAGTTGCAGGGATCTCTCTGCCCCCTCCTTGTCCAGGGGGGCCGAGGGGACATGTGCTGTGAGCTGTGCAGCTCTGCACTGCACTGCTCCGTGTCAGGGAAGTCATACACCCATGTTTAAAGCAGAATGTTACGTAAAGCCTCCCCCTCTGCACAAGCTTACTGCACCAGACGCTGTGTCCTTGCCTGGGCTGCTCAAGGTTCCCAAAAGGACAGGCTGCTAAGAAGTTGGGAAGGACGGGGCCCTGTGATAGCCTGCAAAGGGGGGGGGGGGAGCTGCTGCCTGTGACAGCCTTGGACTTTGAATTCAGCGCCAGACAGGCTCATGCATCAATCCCTCAACTTACAAAGACAAGCCACTAACCTTGACGAGGCCAGGGACTCTTCAGGAATGAATGGCATTTTCACTTAGCCCCGGCTTCTCCCCTGCACTCCTGCCACATAACCTGGTTAAAATAAGACACAGTTGAATAGCAGCTGACCTCAGTCTCTGGACTTTTTGACCCGTTGCTCTAGCCTCCAACCCCTAGGCTTCTTAGACCACGCCAGGGACATATGCAATAACACAACACAAATAGCATTTTATCACACAAGGTGCAGCTTGTCTGATGCCTGTCAAAGGCTGGTCTGTTGGAGTGAGGCATGAAGCAAGCCCATGTGAATCCACGTATGATATGATCGTTGGGATCAAGACCTGTATTATCACAGACTCAATTACAAATATCCTCTGACTGTTGCAGCGAAACAATTCCAACAAAAGCAACATGCAGAGAAGTATCTGCCATCTTTATACTTTGTATTCCTCTGTAAGAAAACAAGGCAGAAGCTCTCTATCACATGTGCTCACAGGCTGGGTATGCCTCCTATCTATGAGCGTCTGTCCTCATTCCCCTCGCAGCCTGCCCTCTCTGTCACGCTTGTGACATTGGCCTGCTTGTGGCAGAGCAGAGACCTTCCCCTGGTCTGACTGCAGCATCCTGGCAGCACGCTCACCACAGTGGTAGAGAAACCTTCCTACTGCACCTCTACAGCCCGGGGCAGCAGCTCTGCTACAGGAGCAAGAGAGGGAGAGGAAGAGAGAGAGGGAGGGAGGGAGTCAGTTCCACTCCACTCCTCTGCTGTGGCCACACCAGCTTGGCCAGGAAAAGAGTCAGCTCCTCTCATATCACCCAGGAGGTCTGCTACACCACAGTTCATCTCCTCAGTCTTTACTAACGAATCAGAGGAGAGGGACAGTGGAGATTTAGTGTTAAGCTGGTATCTCTGTAACCACGGTACAAGGTAGCTTGATGCTGTCACCCTGCTCTGCTTCATCGATTGTCACAGTTAGGCTTCCACAGCTGTTGTTTTCGAAACAGTCCGATGCTTCACGTGGTTGACCCGCATCATTGTTCTCTTTCAGGCTCCTTCCCATTTCACGAGCAGTTTCCAGCAAAGTCTAAATAATTCACGGCAATTGCAATCAGCAGCGATCAATTGTTGTTGATAATTGAGTGGCCTGTCATTGCGCCAAGGCCAAGGTGAAGCGTCAAGGCAGAGGGGTGAAGAGTTGGAGGTGAGGGTGAAGGGAGGAGGAGGAGGAGGAGGTGGGGCGGGAGTTATTCAACAGATGAGCTCTGGCTAGTATAGCTCTCAGGGGTTACAGCGGAGGAGTCCATCTTTCTTCCTCGCAATTCGTCATTCCAGCCTACGTCCAGGAGCGATGGCTGTAAAGGCGCAGTGAGCAGTTCCTGCCTTGTCATCAAAATGAGTCCCATTGACTTTGGTTGCCTTCTGTTCATGGCAGAAGCACCAACAGGAGCCGGACTGATTGCCTCTGAATGAGACAGTGTTGCTATAACTGAGAGCCCTCACTAAAACCCTATGTTCTAAGCGGCACACGGGAAGAAAAATAATCTGAAACTGCCCACACAATGATCTTATTTTAGAAATCAAAAATCAACTTCAGTGCTGTTGTGCTTTCATTTCTGATGTGGTTTCATTCAGTGGGTCTTCTAGTGGCAGAATATTCTGAGAAAATAAACTAATAATACATTCTGATTAGTAAATAGTACAAGTTTACACATGCCTCTTTATGTATCTGCTTTCACTAATTTATGATCTGCTTGGAATAGTGGAGCTCCAGTGTTAATTTTAAAGTCTGTATTGCATATTCATTTCTCAGACTCATTTGTGTTGGCTTTAGTGGTTTTCAGTCGCTTCATCAATCTGTGTATGTAAGTCATCCTCGCTCACGCCTTGACATTTTAGCCTCGTCTTCATTATATCCATTACAAGGCCTTTCCTATTTCAATTTTATGCAATCTGGCCCTGTTGCAGTATCAAGAAGCGATACTGTGTGTACGTGAAATCCACTTATAGATATGAGGTGTGGAGGAGGCGGCACAGAGTCAATATACTAAGGCGTGCTAACATCCTCTTAATAGCAAGATGCTAAAAACTGATTATTACACTTTAATCAAGTACCACATGGACTAGTCTTGTATTGTTTTTTGGTCTTGTCAATTTGCGATAAGCGTTTTAGTTCGACTATGAAAATTAACAGCACAACTGTTGTGGTGTAAATCTCCGCTGTAAGAGTGTCGAGTATTGTTATTAGTAGAAAATAGCTACTGAATAAACAAACAAACAAAGAGAACAATAAAATGATTTGGCTTAATGCATGCTACACAGAAATATTACGCAGCCCAAACAATTAGACAAATGAGCTCGTGGCCAATAGGTCTCTGGTTTGATTCCTCGGTGGGCTGACAAAGTACAGGCCTGTAAGTGGATGAGAAATGCACCTCTCTCCCTCAACATCTACTGTCAAAGTGCCCTTGAACAATGTTCGGTGGCCAACAACACAAGTGCTGGGCAGCTCCCAGGTCTGTAATATATCAAAAACTCTGCAGTAAATGCATGACACTCGTTCTTGTAGATTGCACATTAGTTTGTTTATTCGCAGAGTATCTCAGCAATCAAAAAGCAGGATGCCGCCCTCACTTTTGCCTGCCTTGTGTCTCTTGCTATTGTGACTGACAGATTTACAAACAGTGGGCTCTGAGTTGGCACAGTGGTAGTAGATAGAGAGGCTGTTAGTAGAGATAAATGCCTGGGCATGTACTCCTGTATCTGGGGCATCATCCTATATAAAAATATACTATTACATCAAATAATTTAAAGGAGAATAGAAAGTCACGGACCAGCAACAAGCATTGTGATTCTGAAATGACCTAATGTTTTTCATACTGTAAGGAAATACGTCACTATAAAACACAACTGCAAATAAGACGTGCAGCACAAGAGCCCACATGCATGAACACAATCACACACACACACACACACACACACACACACACGTCAAAACATGCCACCTTCATACAGCAGCAGTGTTGTTTTGATGGCAGATAAGATTTGCTGTCGTGAAACGCAACCAGTGGATAAGGGTGAAGAGTGCAGAGTCCAGTCTTGTGACTGTTCAGCAGCCTCAACGTAATTTGCATTTGGCCATTTGAATGTCCTCTGGTTCTGTTGCAGACTGCTGCACAACACTCAACAGCAGCTCCTTGGACAATAGCAGATGGCTCAGTCACATCAAGCCACATCCAATACAGAGAATGCTTTGAGTTACGGCACGGCTGGTCAGACCACTCAACCAAAAGTACCTTTTAAGTGCAACTTTAAAGTTGGGCTATAAATGTGCAGGTTTTAGTTATCTCTGGCAACAGAGGACAAGCAGAACTACCCTGAACATCTTGTGTAAGTTCAGGTCAAATAATTAAGCAGCTTAAATGCTCAACAAAAGAAAGGCTAAAAGGCAGACCCCCAGACACAGACAGTATTTAGACGGCTTTAAAAAAGTTTAACTTTTCCCCCACATTTTTTTTTTTTTTTGTCAGTCTAAGTTACAGCGGTTCTCTGAAAGGTAGCACATTAACTGAGCAAACCTTTTTTATCCTCATATCACGACATCCAAACAGGCTGCTGCTAGGAAGCTTTGTAAATTGCCCTTTTAGAGCCTGAACTGAAGATGTTCTCTGCCCTCTTTCCTGTAACTCGCAGCAAACTTCAGCCCCTGACCTTTGGCCTCCACACTGATCCAAAGTCCAATGAAGCAATAGGACATTTCAGGAAATGGAACACCTACGCAAAGGCCACTGACAGATACTGAAAAACAACCAAGTCTATGAACTCTATTAAAACATATCTGACATGATGACACAGTGATGTGACAGGCTGCAACTGACCGACTTCAACCAGCTGCATCTTGGTCTGCAGACTGAACTAATATCCTTCCAAAAACTTAAAAAGGGATCAGCCAGTGGTTTCAGACAAGTTGATTTTTTTAGGTAACAAGTCAAAACAAAATGACCGTGAATGTGGATCTTTCACTATGCCATGAATCCAGACCACGGCTGTTAAGAGTGCATTAAAAGGTCAAACGTTACCTTGATACTGATTATGTTATAGACTTGTTGTAGCAACAATGCTTTGTAACATTTTTAAACATCTTCGCATACACTGTATTTACTATACATGCTTTGGAGTTACTGCCACTGTCGCTGCATCCCCCTGAGTGGTTATGCAATGTAAAATATAGAAAATGACATCACAGGAAATAAACAAATATATGCGAGGCACATTTAAGACTCTTGAAGACATTAATCCAATTTAGAGTCAATGTCCAGAACTAGAGTTACGGCCTCTTGGTTGTACGTCTGCCAACCAGTCAAGTTGCAGTTTACATCCATGTCTCCCAAGACTCATATGATATATGTAGTGAAGACTGTGAAGGAATTTAATGAAAGGTATTTTTGTATTTTATGATAATTAGCTCATGAATTCTTGAGTTACGGCAAAAAACATGTTTTGTGAGGTTAGAGTGAATCTGCGACCTTCGACCTTTGACAACCAAATTCTAATCAGTTCACCCTTGAGCCCAAATGAATATTTGTGCCAGATGCAATGAATTTCCCTCCAGGCGTTCCTGATATATGGCATTCACAAGACTGGGACGGACGCGAGGTCACAGTGACCTTGACCTTTGACCACCAAAATCTAATTTAGTTCATCCTTGAGTCCAAGTGAACGTTTGTGCCAAATTTGAGGCAATTCCCTCAAGGCATTCCTGGGACATTGCGTTCATGAGAAAGGGAACGGGCGTATGGATGGACAACCCGACAACACAATGCCTCCGGCCAGAGGCATAAAAATTACGAATGGAAAGCTCACGGTGACATGTGTGTCTGGGCAACCGTGGAGATTTCTCATGAAGTTGCCGAATGCATCCAGGACAAAGCTGTACTTTGACACCTCTGAACCCCTATTTATGACTCAAGCTCAACATACTGTATAACTGCACTTAGGTCCATGTCAGGGCCTTGAGGTTCACTCAGAACCCTTCATGATCTTTTAAAGGAACAGGCCTTGCCAATAGTAATTCACAGACCAGTGCCACTGTGAAGTGTTTCCCATTGGTGCTTCGAGCACTTCTTTCAAAACAGGAGGCTGCCTGCGGTTATGACCCAACGTGATGAACTACATTAATCTGTACTAACGCGACGTTACAACTCCGATGACCTGGGCAGCCCCGTCGTATGCGCCGCTGTGAAACTCAGCAATGGGGGTGACGAGATCCATTCCCTGCTCGTGGGCTATGCCAGTGGCGTTGAAGAGGCAGCAAATGCTCGGCTTCATCTGATCCCGCCGCGGTCAGTCCGCGAGGACAACATCGGTGAATGGGCCACATTTACACAGAAAAAACACCTCCATTCCGGGCCAAACGCACTGGCCGTGGGGCAGCCAGGGAATTCAGACAGCGGGCTTAGGGGGCTAAATCAGGAGCCTGTAACACCGCGCGCGCGCGCGCACACACACACACACACACACACACACACATACACACACACACACACAGGTTTATCGTCCACTTCTTCTTTATGCAGCGATTTCAGCTCTATATCCATATGCGCCTCTGCTCTCCTTACGACACACACACACACACACACACACAGCCCTTTTCCATCCTCGGAAAAACACGCTATTATCTGCCACGGTCGTCGACAGCGCGTCCCGCACGCAGCCCAGCCGCGTTTTTTTTTTTCTCCCACCCACGGCGGTAATGGCAATTCTCCACATATGACAGTGCGTTTATCTGTAGCGCATAGATCTCCTACCTGCGTTGTCCACCGCACGGTCAGCCGGAGAGGCGCATCGTTATTATTCGACAGGAGGCAAATCCAATGAAAAATGGTCGCATCTGTCTTGACACTCTGGGCAGGAAAGGGACAGCGGGGCAGGCTTTTGGCAACAAAACAAAAAAAAAAAATCACAAATTTTAGTCCGAAAAACGCCTCGTATGTTTGTGCTTCGACCGTGAGCGGGCTGAGGCGTGTAGCGCGTAGTCTGTGCGAATTGTTTATTCTCGGATTCTCCTCGCTGTGGAGAAGTGAGCTGAGACAGCCACACTCCTCCTCCTCTGCCCGCCGCTGACACCACCCTTAAAGGAACAAGCCTTCGCTCTGCTGCTGCCCACACACTCCCACTGCCAGTAAGGGACAATCAAAGACAGATAAACACTAATCCTGATCCTAATAATAATATGACCAATGTTCATTTTGTTGTCATTACTAACTCCTAACTATTTTTGTACATTTTAGTTGTCATTTAATTGCTTCATATAGTTAATGTAAGTAGCAGTTGTTATACTAGTAACAGATACTATCAGCGGGGACAATGCCATTAGTCTTGAAACAGTACTTGCCAGTAATGACCAAAAGTACCGGGGCCACTAACACTAGGGTACTAATAGGTACAGTAGTGCCAGAAGCTGTATCAGCAGTAGCCTATAAAATACTGTATTTTGGCGCCCTTGTAAAACACAAGATCCTCCAAAAAAGGCTTACAGTGAACATCAGCAGGACGCGGAATCACGGAAGCTAAGAATGACCACTGACTCTGCATTCATATTTTAGTTTACTAGTTATGGGGAGTACGATTCACCTTGTGAGAACAGGTGCGTAATGCTCTGGGAGAGCTGTCTAGAGTCTAAAAAAAGGAACCCTAATGACGTCATCTGGGTTATCTCAGTTTGTGGGGCATGGAGTGTGAAAGACATGGGCATTTCCCAGGTAGGTAAAGTGTAATGAAAATGCAGTTAAATTGCATTATGGGAAATGTAATATCCGGTGTTTTTGGATCGTCATCCATAGTAAGGAGTAAAAATCCGATTACCTAAGCATCAGCTACATGTACTTTGACCTAATGTGTGAGTCTAACATGTCTCCCGACTTTGTGGAAGTGCAGTAATAAATCACTGGAATGCCCCATTAGGGCTGCACATTTTTAGGGGCTGCTCATGTAGGACATTTACTGTAACCTTATTAACGTAAGGGAGGATAATCCTAAACTCACTTTTGTTTTACATTTCTGGAATAAAGATTCTTCCACGTTATCTGGCCAACATGAAACTTAATGGTGACAAATAGACATTACATTATGTATTATATCACAGAAGCTTTGTACATCACCTCCACATGTTTTGTTTTCTTACACAGTGAAATAACTATTAATGGGAGGACTGAGGTCAAAAATCTTCGTGGAAACTACACACTAATTCTTTAACTCGCCTCCCTTATGACAAAAGCAAGTTATTAAAATGGCTTTTCAGTTAAATGCAGGATTACGTAGGGAGTGCCCAAACGACCCTTTCAGTCGGCATCTCTAAACAAACCATTAGGCCTCTCCTTGGGTCAGGTCCAACATATGAGAGTTAAAAGAATAGATCTGCCACAGTGGCAGAGATTTACTACCTGCCTCAGCACACAGAGACCAAGTGGAGAAAATGACCAACATAAACGACATCGAGGTGTCCTTGAACAAGGCACTGAGGCAGCTCCCAGGTGTGAACGTGTGTCAGTAAAGTGTGAAGCAGGGTGTCATTCGCAAACAGCAGATGTCCTCGTGGAAACTTTGGAAATGACTTAAATGACTTGAAATATCACTTCATTTCTCTTCACTCTTCTTTATGCTGAAATGGTTGTCACAGTAGACCATTAGCGGTGTAACTCTGAACTTATGATTGTGCTCCAAGTATCTTTTTTTCTTTTCTTTCCTTCCCGACATCTTGTGCTAATCTGTGCTATCAGGTCCACTGGCCTGCGGTCTGTCATCTCAACATGGCCTTGAACAAAATGTCTCTAAGGACCTGGGGAACATCAGTGTTCTCATGAATAAGAACACAACAACATAACCTACTTCTACCCATCCCTGTCTGTGTTTCCCTTTTCAAATGCAGAATAGGGCGTAGAGTGTGTGTGTGTGTGTGTGTGTGTGTGTGTGTGTGTGTGTGTGTGAGTGTGTGTGTGATAGAGAAAGTTTGTGTGCTTGTGGGGGGTGGCTCCTCCTCCTCCTCCTCCCTCTGCTCTGCTATAACATCATGCTGTGTTATTGGCCACTTGTACTCAGCCAGTTGGATACTGTGCCTCCTAACCTGCTGTAACCCCAGCGTGGTGTTTAAACAGTAATTCAGTTCATTGCCAGCAGTATAAACAGAGGTGGCACTCAACATGTCATTCAGGTAAATTGGATAGTTTTCTTTTACAAGGTTGTTGTTCAGAATAGGTGTTACCTGCAATTTGCATTTTGAGTACAACAGCAGTTAAAAGTCTGATCAAAGTCCTCGCCAAAGTGCTATTCATAAAAAGTTGATGCTGCTGTGTTTATTGTTGTTGTCTAATTGCACCACGAGTGCTGCTCAGGACATTATTTTAGTGTTGAGCGGTTTCGCCTTAAGTCAGCCTTAAGTTAGATGAGCATGACGGGCCTAGTAATTTGGATGGTATCTCACCTTGTAACCTCTGAACTGGCGTGACCTTTCATCTCTAAACTCTCACCCTGAATGCCACATAAATGGAGATACAATATCCTCCCTTTCATTCCTTCCCCCAGCCAGAACATGCTGAACTTTGCCCTTGAAGCTTTTCACAGAAATGTGGTTCAGGAAAACTCTGTCCTTTGACCTGAACTATAGGGATAGATTGTGGCTAACAAAAAAGTCTGGGGCCTTTTTGAAACCATTTTGTCATGATTTTATTTATGTATGTGGTTTAACACACTCTGTTAAGAACTAAGGAAAAGAAGGTTGGGTACAGATGTTAACGGGCTGGTTGCAGTGTTTGGCCTGATACAGCTGTGTCCAGGGACAAAAGAAGTGAAGAAAATTGAAAAAGTGTGGCGCATTATAAAAGGGAAGGTTAACAAGCGTTTAAACATCATGAGTAGATGGACTCTGATGTTTTACAAGAACGACTTTTCACAATCTTGTTAACACAGTGTCGTATTAAGTGTGTAACACATTGCTGGACTGGGATTTTCTAACAGATTTTTATCAAAATAATCAAATCCAGTGAGAGTACAGGGAAAATGATCGATTCAAATTCCAGGTGTTTTTTTTTTAACAACAGACAAAGGGGGACTGGTGAAACAAATAAAGTCTTATCCTTATGTAGAATACACTTTCTCTAATTAAAGAATGGCAGACTTTAGCTAATTAAAATAGGAGTGTTTTGTGAAGCTACATTTAAAAACTAGAAGCAGAAATACTTTGGCTGACAAACACATTTCCAGACAACAGATTTTCCTGAGTATAATACTGTAATATAGCCAGTTCATCTGTGATTCACCTTTCGCATCGGCATGAGTTCACCAAGCAGTTACTGGGGCAGATTATCATTCAAATCTTTGATGGGATATGCAGATTTGACTTGTTCCTCCATCCAGGAATAAAGTAATCTGACCCCAGCCCTCTTGAAAATCAGTTCTCTATACACTCATACTGTACTCCACTGAATATTTCAAGGTAAAGGAAAAAAAAAAGATGGAAAACATATGAATGTTTGGGCAAAGGTCAGCTCTGCAGTGGTGTTCTCTTGGCCCAGCAGTGCAAACAGAGGCGAGTTTAGATTCAGACGCCTGATTGTCTCAGAGGGAGGGAGCCGGAGTGTCAGGAGACATTAACCCCCCACCTTTGACCTCTGCTCCCCAGTTTCAACTGCAGTGTCTCCCAAGGTTTGGAGTAAGGGAGGGCCTTCTTGGGGAGGAGGCAGGTGCGAGCTGCAGTGGGAGGGCCCGCTGGAAGTCACACCATACTGTAACCTTTGAACTGGAATGAGTATGGGGTGAATGTGACATTCCCCACATATACAGCTGCAGGGAAGGTTCTACTAAAAACCATATAACACAGCAAAACCTGCCCACGGAGAGACAGATGAGGTATATTCCATTTCTTCCAAGTCCTCCATTGTTTTGCTTGAATAAAACCCAGCAGAGGCCACGTATTTAATTCAACAAAGAAATAAAGGAATAAACAGGTAAACCTATCGTAGCACTCCATAATTCATTGTAACTTCATTGTATGAATCAGGTACTAATAAAATACTGAGTTGTTCCAAATGATACTTAAAATAAGGTACAGTGAATACCCAGTTGTTACTCATCTTTTCCTGTCAAGTCGTCTTGTTCCCCATAGTCTTGTTTTCTTTCACTGTACCTACGTTTAAGTATCCGAAGGAACCATTCACTACTTTATTGGTACCTGATTCATGCAATGAAATGACGCTGTAAATCATGTGCTATATAATAAAGTGTTACCAAGTCTACATTCACTTGTTAAAGTAATTTTGACAAGGTCATTGCATGAACTTGCTGAACGTTGAGCAACGTCATGAAAGTGCCATCCTTACTACAGCCTCAACACTGGCCTTATGATGAGTGGATTATTCATTAACGAAGGAAACTGTCTTTATTGGTGCAACAAACTATGGATGGAGAAGAAAATCCATGACCTCTGTTCAAAATAAACAGACAAGAGTGATTATGACTGGATTATGGCAGACATGCTAAACAGCCATCTCAGTCGTCTCAGTAAATATTCCACTTTTGTCCTTGAAGTGTGTCAGGGAGATGAGACTGTATCTGATAGACAAGATAGATAATTCCAGTACAACGCAGCACTGCGGTAAGAGAGGAGATACGTGAAAGTCACAGCTGCCACTGTCCGAAAAGGTGTGCCAAAGTACTGAATAGGATGACCCCATCTCTCCCTTTTCACATTATTTTCTCATCAGACTCACAATAAGTACAATTATTTAAATTTGCAATGCTGGGGAAAAATGCTCCGTGTAAGCAACATTATATCTGACTGAGGTCATCATGGGACGTTGAGAAATGTCTTCTGGGGCACTGACGCTCAGACAGTTGATACTTCGGTCACTGTCCAGGTATGTCAGTGTTATTTAGTGCAGCAGCTCCGTGTTGAGTTTCTCTGGAGAGCCAGTGAGCCGACTGAAAGGATCCACTCACAGCGCGGTGCTCCGTGAAGGGATATCACGATGTTACCTTCACAATAGGGATGGTGTCTGCTTTCCCATTCAACAGTTTCCTCAGTCTGCTCCTGGTGCAGAGGAAAAATAGGCTTCATAAACACCTATGGTATCGGAAAAAAAAATCTCCAAGGCCATCCTGCCTGGAGCTGTTTTTGTAAGGTGTGAATGTGAAACTGCAGAGCTGTTATTGAATAGTCTACCTGACCTGAACTCACATGGCATGTAAAGTTTAGGGGTGAAACAACTAGCTTGTGCCAAAAAGGACATCCCCACTCATTAACATCGCTGTTCATTTTTTCATTTTGCTTTTACCCAGCAGAGCACATGTTCTGCCAGGGAATCAATTGTAAGGCTGCTGACAGCAGTGGGAATGTTTACATCTCCCTACGCCTGTCCTCATATCTAATGCTTAACCCATACTCACTTGCTCTGAAATAGAAAAATCAAGAGGAATTTTGGAGTTGTTTTTGGATAACTGTCAAAGAATGGGAAAACAGGTCACTGCGTAACCGTGGCTGCCTCTGTGTGAGAGCACAGCTTTGGGTGTGTGTGTGTGTGTGTGTGTGTGTGTGTGTGTGTGAGAGAGAGAGAGAGAAGGAGAGAGAGAGAGAGAGAGAGAGAGAGACAATTCACGCATGTGAATAGGAACACAGGCAAGACTAGGCCGGCTCCTGTGTGGGTGAGTTGCCTCACGTCCCCCTGTACATGGACTGGCCCTGCATCTTGTTGACCTAGTTGGTGCTCTTTGACTAATCCCTGTCGATTCTGCGGGTGGTCTGGGAGGAGCTCTCCTCCAGTTTCCGCTGCATTTGAATATCAGATGGCAAAGGCGGGGCCTAGTGGAAAAAAGCATCTCCTAACTGCCAAGGGATTTGACTGGAGCGCCTGCCAACATAACACGCAATGTTTTTTTAGTGCTCCCTGCACCTCCTCTTTCTCTCTCTCTCTCTCTCATATGCAACCATGGGTCTTCTTCTTTCATCCACTTGACAGACATTAAAGGCACCCACATTTTTTGCCCATTTTGACCCTCTAGTTCAAAGCGACACCGACACTTTCGGTGTGTGTTTTCTGAGCGATTAGAGGTCCGGTTGTAGTCCCGATCATGTAACTGTCCACACCACAGTATTCAGCCATCAGTGCTGGTCCCTCAGCTTACACATGTAACAAGAGTTTTCCCACTGACACACAGCTGACATGCTTTCTTCTTGTATGAGGATTTATTACTCATGTTTGGGTGATCCAATTAGTCATTCACCTTGTGGTTTATGGCTCTTTTAACACATTCATTCACTCAGTATGGACCATTTGCAAGCATAATGAGTCACAGATATGCTGTTACTGCATATACCAGCAGTTTTCTGTAAAAGACCTTTAGAATAATGTTAGGCTGCGTGTGACAGTATAAAAACAAGCCTCACTTTGAAGGCAGTACCAAGTTTTGATTGTGGACATATGATGTGCAGGATTGTTTAACATGTGTGTGACAAATGCAGCAGCAGAGTACCAATTAATCCATAGTCAAAGCTGCTGTGTTGATGCTGGTTTTACACTGGACAAGCTGCTTTGTTTGACTGAGGCTTTACTGGGAGGACACAGCAGGGGCTGAGCTCAAGAGTCAAATATCAGGGACAGAGGCACCTTACTGTCCCTGCTGCACTCTCACACATGCACCTACACACACACACACACACACACACACACACACACACACTCACACAGATGGTGTGAGCGAGGACAGAGAAAACACAGCTCGTTGTCCCTGAGCCCTCGTTCTTCCTCCACCCATCCACCAACAGCCATTCCCACGGGTCCGTTAACATCCTATTGACCCTGCTCACTCATTATCAGATCAGCATGGAACACACTGGGGCACTTTAACCTACCCTGTATACACATACACACAGCCTCACACGTCGCACACACACACACACGCACACACACACACACACACACACACACACACACACACACACGCACACACACACACACACACACACACACACACACACACACACACACACACACACACACACACACACACACACGAGATTACTCTGCCCCCATAACAGTGTTTTGGCCTGCTGCTTCATAGCTACCCTACCCTCAAACCCTCAGTAGGCCACTAAGCTAGGTCTAGTGATCACTCCTCACTCAGTGTTATTGTGTTTCAGCCGAGTTCTCCACCAGGAGTTCCAAGCCCAATGGTACATCTCCTCCACAGATGCTGCTGGGTCCCATGGGATGGCCACAGCTTCCCAGCATCCCCCTGCTGATTGTCACTAATTATGTTGACATAAATGTGGTGTGGCTACTAATGAGCTGCCAACCAGCAACCACTGTCAGCTCCTTAAGTCCTGTCAATATAAAACAGAGGCTGGTTTTAGCTCATTACACTAGGATGTCTAACAATAGATCACAGCATAAAGCTCACACTATTTTATTCATTTGAAGGCCAAATCCTCAGCCAGGAAAACATCTTACAGACATTAGAATGCAGTGTGGACACGTGTAGTCTGTGACAGCTCTTTTTCCAGCAATTGAAATTCATGACAAGTGCGAAGTAGTGTGATACTCATGTAGGCACAAAGCCTGCACATCTAATGTTTATTGATAGCAAAGCCTACATAGGCTGTTATTATTTCAAGGCAGTATGGGAAGGCTTAGGACACTGTCTGCGTGTGTGTGCGCGTGTGCCGCCTGTGTATATGCGTACACGGCCTCAATGTTTGTTTGTGTCACACAAAAAACCAGATTAGTGAAAACACTGAGGTAAAATAAGCAGCCTGACCTTGCTCTGAAACTGAAAGGCAATCCTCTGAATGATCCGCGGGTCAGTAGCTTTGTCCTTCAGACAGTTAAAGTCTATCCTTCTCATCCCCTCCCTCCCCCTGCCTGTCTCCCTGTTTCCTCCTCTTTCCCTCTCCCTCTCTTTGCCTTTCTTCTACAGTAGTTGTGTTCACATTAAATCCCTCTTTTTATGCACCTTAGGTAAAACTTATTCTACTTTATTCTCTATCGCTGCAAAACTGTCTTAATGTGGCACACACACATGCGCTCGCACACAAATCGTATTCAGAACTCTTTGATATGCATGTCATCTTTTCATGTCTGGTCTTTGAACACGGCTGTTTGTGTTATTTCAAGACGTGATTGTTCCTCATGACAAGCAGTGATGGCACTGATGTGTCTGATCTGCCACTACGCCTCAAAGGCAGACGAACTAGACACAAAGGCGGCAGCAGATACTACCAGCCATATTAAAGACTTCCCCCGCAAACTCTTTGAGCTGTGAAATGTTTGACGCTTTAAGAGTGTAACCAATGTGGGTTGCCAGGTGAGCGCTTGCAACATCCCCCCACTTCCACCCCATCCCTTCATGTATAGGATGCCTCAAAAGTTGCTGCATTCACTGGAAATTGTAAGTGTGTCAGCAAGTTCCAGATGTCAGTTATGCAATGTCTAATTACAGCAAGAAGTGAGTCTTGTTGTGTTACTTAGAAAGTGTGTGTGTGTTTCTGTGTGTGCCTGCTTGTACACATATGCACGCTTAAGTGTCAGCTCATTCGAATTTATGTTCAAAATGAACAGGCTTGTATTTACAGTATGAGGATCATAGCTTGAATGCTGATGGTTTCTATTGCATTTTAAGTTTGCTGTCAATGGTATTCAAACCACTGCGGTACATCATTTTTAGTATGTTTGAATACGTGTGGATGTTGTTCCAATGTTCACTGCCAGACCTTCACAAGCCACTGGGCCTCATGCAAGAACCAGTCGTATGAACAGATTCGTTCTTAACTGGCACATCCAGGCAATGTAAGAGAATTTCATGAACACATCACAAAACCATCATTATTATGGCTTGCTAATGTACTGAGAGATTTTTTTGGATTTTAGTATTTAATTGGCAAACTTCGTCACAGCAGTAGTTGTTGGAAAATTCTCTCACTTCAACAGCTGCCTCAGGATCTGGTCACTGTCCAGTATCATCCTCTGTTGCGCCTGACAATGGAACATCACTTACTGTAGGCTGTGTAATTTTCTAGTCAGATAACTCAGTGACTGTCGTCTCCCTGACCACCTTACAAATTAGTCATGGACAGCTTTCCTTTAGAATGATGTTTTTTAGTATCTAACTTCATGAATACTAAACCATTCCCTCTTTGTTTCTGTCAGATTATCAACATATTTGCCACTAACATTTTCTAATTGTTTTGGGTCCTCTACAACAACTGCTGACTCTGCTAAATATGTTTTAGTTTTTTGATTTCTGACGGCAGACTTAAGCTCGGCAGTGTGAAATTTGTTGTACTCTTGTATGATATTTTTGTAAATGAACATTTCTCACAAATTTAGGGGAAGAGGCAGCCTAATATGGCAGTTTTAGGGGTGGCGATTAGTTAGTTTGGTGAATCTAACTTGCAATGCTCATACAAAAAAGCATCATGGAAAAAGGTCAGAGAATTTTAGGACAAGAGAATGAAAATGTTCATGCATGAAGCCCATTTCCATTCCAAAGATTCTTTCACTTTGAAAGCAGAGTGCACACTTTAAAGATTTTATTCTGTGACTTGCTGCAAGAACCACCAAGACAAATAAATCTAAATCTACTATTGTTGGTGCTGTGAAACCAAGTGGCCAAACTGAAAGAAAAATTGCAAACCAATTAACAGCTGCATTAGTGTTTTTTTTTTGTTTTTTTCCCCCACCGAGCTGCTGAATAACTACGGAGATTGGGGCCAAACCCACAGGGTATACAGTACAAGAAGATTTAACTGGGTGAATAAATCATTGAGAGGTTAATCTCCAGATCATGAAAGAACATTAGCATACCTTACTTCATCTTATCCATGTCATGTGATAAAACCTGCCAGAGATGGACAAAATCCACCCAGCATTATGTACTTTTATCAGTGTAAGATAATCTGTAGATTTGACAATTCAGTGGTATGCTGATGACCATCAACTGCGTATGTATGAACAATTGCTCATTATTGTCCCTTTATTTATTTATTGGTTAGGGAAGGCACACATTAATTAACATCAGCGTAATGTAAATGTTGCAGATTTGTTTAAAACCACTAATATTCAGAAATTATAAGAGTAAAGATACTTCAAACAATAATAGAGATATATTTGCTGTTTTAAGCATTTGGTTTGGAGTACAAAGCATTATCAGTAAAGCAAAAACCCTGAAACAACAACTATGCCACTGTCATTATGTGTAATAACTTAGGTCTTAATTTTAAATTACATCGATTACAAATCTGCTGCTAGTGACACATTATGCCACATTCCCTCCGTTCGCGAGACAACAACTTCTAATACCACCGCAAATGGGATTTTAGCAGCTTTTTACAGCTTTTAGCTGCCATTTATGGTGCCGTGAGGATGAATCCTCATTACTTCCGAAATCTTCACTCCTCAGAAAGATCTTAACATCCACCAGGTTGATTGGCACAAAACAGATATTCATGGTTCACGCACAATGTATTCTAGTGAAATATGTGACCATGGCAGTCCATGGTCTTTGGTTCAGAGATGTATTTCTCCCTCAGGATGAACTGCAACAACTTTGGTAATCCCCAGACCTTTCATCTAGTGCCACTATCAGGTCAAAATTTGAATTTGTCCACTTTGCTTTATGACTAAATACCTGCAAAAGTAATGACGTTCACATCAGCCTCAGCTGTACTTTGTGTTTATGGTGCTAATTTAACAAATGTTGGCATGCTAACATGCTAAACTAAGATGGTGAACATGGTAAACAGTATACTTGGTAAACATCAGCGTGTTAGCATTGTCATTGTGAACACGTTACCGTGCTTGCCTTAGCATTTAGCTCAAAGCACCACTGTGCTTAAGTACAGTGTCACAGAGCCGCTAGCATGGCTGTAGACTCTTAAACTGGATCTTTCATCAGCACAAGGGGTCCCACCCTAGGTACATATGGTACATATAGGTTTTATATAGTTGAGAGGCAGATTTCAACCATTGATATCGCCTCTGTAAAAAAATAGATGTATTTGTTGTACATGGTCAGGCCATATTCTGCTTTATATTCTTCACAGTAACTGTGTTTACATTCTTAGATCCAGGTGGGACAAAGTTATTTCTCTATGTCTCGTTACTCAATAGGAGACTACTGCCGTTCAGCTTCTGTGTTTATGTTCATTCATTCATATAGAGCAGGGATTGTTGTGAGCAAAAGGTTTGCAGATGTCTGTTACTGAAAACAGTGCACCTATAATCCTGCTCAACATCCCCTGCAAAAATTATTATTATTAGACTTCTTCTTCTTCTTCTTATCATTATTATTACTATCTTTATTATATACTCTCTCTACTCTCTCTGTCTCAACCCAGTCTGTCAAGGCAGACGGCCGCCCACCATGATCCTGGTTCTGCTTGAGACTTCTTGACGTTAAAAGGGAGTTTTTCCTTGCGACTGCCGCCAAGTGCTTGCTCACGGGGGAACGTTGGAAGTCTGTAAATATTATTGTAGAGAGTACGGTCTAGACCTGCTCTATGTGAAAAGTGCCCTGAGTTAACTTCTGTTATGGTTTAGGCATTATTTAAAAAAAGAAATTGAAAAGAAAAAGACTAGTGAGAGTCTTTTGCTAACTTTAACTTCCTTAATGTTGACTCAGAAATGTAGGGGAAAACACAAGTAGCCAATCACAGTTGTTGCTGTCCCCATGTAATATCTCCATTGACACCGTAGCCCAAATGTGTAGTAACATTTTTGAGGAGGCACATGTCAGCTATGGGGTACCCTATGGTGTAACCTTGGAGCCTATGCACATAGCCACCATAGGTGCGGCATTGCCCCTTAACAAAAAAGTGTAAATCCAACTATAGTCTTTCTGAGTTAAGGTTGTCTAGTTATTACTAGTTCAGGTTTAATAATTTAGTTTGTTTCCATTGCACTTTCCCTTGACCACTAGCATCAAGTAGCAGAGGATACAAGAATGTTCTAAGTCATTTGCATTTATTATGAAAATTAATAAATTATTAAATGAGACTTAATAATTTGTAGAGATTTGTTTCTTGCTTTAAAAACACCAGATGTTGCGTTTTCAGAGCCTCTGTAGCCTGGTAAAACATATTTCCAGTAATTGGGAACGACCACCAATGACTGTATCACAGATTAAATTAGTTACACCCTCCCTCTTGTCCCAGCCTGGCAATGATGCAGAGACAGACGTTTCTTTTTCTAACTGTGACCTTTATCTGTGTCGGGTCTGCCTTCTGCTCACAAGAATAGCCCTGTGTGTGGACTATCACAAACAGGAGGCATCTATCATT
Source organism: Xiphias gladius (assembly GCF_016859285.1). Taxonomy (NCBI): domain Eukaryota; kingdom Metazoa; phylum Chordata; class Actinopteri; order Istiophoriformes; family Xiphiidae; genus Xiphias; species Xiphias gladius. The sequence continues at coordinate 24,264,693 of NC_053416.1, read as the reverse complement.
TTGAACTGCATAAACAAAAACTGACACACTACAGAACAGGCATGTGCTGCTGCATTAAGCATTTATTAAGCAGTAGATAATATTCAACAGAGAAACAAAGCAGTTTTCCCTGTAGATTTCTTTAAGCATAGTTAAAACGATGTGTTGATCAAATATAGTTTTTCATTGTGGTTATTAATAGAGCTGTGTGTGCTGTTATGTTAAAAAAGGCTATCGTTTTATTAGAGAACATTGACCCCCCACCACCATCACCTCTACCACTCCCACAGAATGACGGATCGATTGAAGAATGGCAGCAGTGAAGGAATAGAGAGAGATTCAGGATTTACATCGTCCTCTGACACGCTCATATAAATGCCCCCCAATGATAAAGAGACTACGTGCTGACAAGGACACCGGTCGTTGTTTAGCTGCTTACAAGTTAAAAGATTTGCCATCTCTCCTCACTCTTTCACTTTTTATCTGTACCTCTCTCTCTTTTAGCAGATTTCATTCCAAAGCATATAACCTTTGTGAATTATTTAGTTTATTGACCTCTGCGGGGATTTAATATGAAGGTCGTTTCCTGCTGGCAGAGTGAGCGCCGGCGGGGTCCTCAGGTGACACGGCCAAGGTCGCCCGTCTCCCTTCAGTTAATAATATATTTGTCACATGCAGTGTGTTAGCCCCCGCCACAGTGCTACTGCCTTCCACTTGATTAGTGCAACCAATAAGGACTGCCAAATATAATAAAGTAGACATTGGCTTAAGGAGATGTGTCAAATGTCCACAGCATCTCTCTCTATCTCCCCCCACACAGATACTCTAAGCACAAATACACACACACACACACACACACACACACACACACACACACACACACACACACACACACACACACACACACACACACACACACACACACACAAAATTCACACCCTGTCTTTCCCTCCGCCTCCTTCTCCTCCTCTCTGTTCTTGTTTTATTGTTTCCTAGATGAAGGTTAAAGGGAGATGCTGAACAGACAGAACAGCCTCAGGGCCGTGGAGGGCCTGACTGCCTGGCTGCAGCAGGCAGTGCTTTGAGTACAAGCAGCAGCCAGCCTCTGCACCCCCCTCCGTCCCTCCACAAGTTCATCCAGCGCACTGGTGTGTCAGAGGGGCAAGAGGGTGAGTCAGCCAGAGCCGCAGGGGCAAGTGGGTTACAGCATCTGATGTACATGGGGGGCAGTAGAGAGCTGCTGGTCCCTGACTGTGCCTGTCACTGATAATAATCACAGAGAGCTATGGAGCCCTATTAACACTGCTGTTTGGCTGAGACAAAATGGCGCCCAATAGGTGAGACTGAGGTGAATTATCGTGAGGGGAAGGAAAGCATTACAGCAGGGGTGGCAAATATATTCTAGCATGATGCTGTAATGACGTTGGTGCAGTCTGTGAGGATATAGAGCAGGGGGTTTAAATCTTTAAGGAGGGAACAAGTCTTAAGTGCAACATTACTGATTTGATTGTATGAGTGCTGATGATATTGGAGAATGCAGGAGGCCCTGCAATGACAGGCAGGGCCTCCTTTGTCCTTCTCCAGGAATAGTTTGCATTGGGGGGTCACTGCAAGGTGAGTCTGACAAACATGTAGGGCCGACACCTGTGAGATCCTGGAGATTACAGCTGACAGTGTTATCAGTCACATATTACACATACTGCATGTACAGTATACATACTATACATACAAAGACATAAACACAAAGAGGTTGGATAAATTAAAAAATTCCTTATATGATATAATGCAATCCAAAAAATACAACCTTAAAAATAACCAAACAATAATACAGTAGTAATACATATTACATGAATATTATATGCTTTAATGAAGGTAATTAATTGCAGGGCAGTTTTACAGCATTGCATCATATGTTTTTGAGACTGTCCCCTGCACATATGTGTTAAAGCTGAACTGAAATTTGAATTGCATTCAAGGAAACATAACCAAAAATAGTACTGCAGCAATTATGCATAATTTTCCATTTGTCAAAAGAGGATAAAACTCTTTTTGGACAAACATTGTAAGCTTCAGGCCTCTGGATGGGCATTTACCTTGACAGTGTTTGATTGACATTTGAGGGCTAGTGTTGCTGGGAGATGCACTGTCAATTTCCATGGTACAATACCAACTAGAGCAGGTCATTGCCCTATGTAGCCTATGAATGTTGATCCAGGATTGTCCTTACCTTTTTTTCACAAGCCCATGTAGTCCTAGTTATGTTGCGTTAGTGATTTAAGACATTTGTCCCTTTACAACATTACACATTTTGGAGGACACACTGTGCGATTAGGTTTGTGTTTCTCCCAGAAAATGGAAGCAAGTTAGCGTAGCTTGCTAAAATTAGCTCAGATTCCCACTAGATGTTACTTTTGGGCCATGTTATGACTGAGTAACTAATGTGTGGAATCCAGGCGCAGTCACGGATTCACATACGGAGTGGTGAAATCACAGATGGGACCAACATTAAAAAGTAGCGCCTTTCAATGTCGTTCACTCAGCAGGTTAACTAACTGAATGTCTGTTGGAACTGTAATGATATGTACTATATTGTTAGTGCCCAAACAGATATTTTACCAATCAAATCAAATTATCGTCAGCTGGAACCAAAAATTCACACCCATCGGAAAACACTAATGTACTTTTATTATTATTATTTCTTTTTGGTAATTACAGTTCTGACCAAATAGGTACACAGGTCAACACAAACACTGAGTGTAGGTATGTGCTCGTTTCTTGAAAATGAAACAGTACCACTGACAACATTACTTAACATTAGACCTGACAACATTTTAGTGATGTTCCTCAGGTAAAGCCCACAAAAACAAACACTCTTCAGTTTCTCTGCTTTATTGGAGCTTCCTGAAAATCAAAGGACAGAAACAAAGCCCCTTTGAAATCGGCACATGCTAGAGTGCGTCAGTGGGAACTGATGAGGCTGATATCATCCCAAATTAAAGTGTAAAGCAAGTCAAGATGGGAGGTGAAATCTGCCAGAGCATTAGCATGATCTATGATTCGACTGGTGGAGGGACACAGTACATTTTCTCTGAATGAATAGATTTGTTGAGTCTATTAATGACCTTCTATTCTAGACCTTTTTCTCTAACTGCCCAGCGCCATCCATAACTCGTCTGCATCCTATCATATAAATCATGGTTCCGATCCCCATCTTTGCTCTATCATGACAATTAGGCTCAATGCTAGGAGTCATGTTTGCTAAATCCAGATTAACTCATCCCACCTCTGTGTCTATGGAACATATGAGGAGGATTAATGATACAATGTGCTCCATTATATTTGAGACTGTCTGGTGTCAAAAGGAATTAACATTAGAAAGACCCTAATCGCTGCAGTTAGTCCTAATGCTAGAAGGTGACACTGTTCTCCACCCTGACATTATAAAAAGATAATGTCCCATTGGAAGTATTACTCCAGCTGTGCCCTGCAATTGCTAAACACTACACCAATTGACCAATATACTGGAGAAAATGGTCGATTTGAGGATGTTGTACACAGATTTGACTGCGTGTATGTAAAGATAATGACATCCACCTTTGGGGATTTTTCCTGCAGGGTTCCCCCAGGCATATGACTGGTGAGGTCACCAGTGCAGCCACTTATTGTCCTATTTATTAAGGCAGACTGGGGCAGAAGTCTAGGGTAAGGTCTCCACTTCCAAAGTAACTCTGCGGCTCAGACCTCATTTACAACCAGACAAGCCCATTGTAACAGCAAATAAAACAATATTGATTTTGCAAGTGGCAACGGGGCTGTGCATCTTATTGATCAGGATCAAGCACTTATCACTCTCCAGACCCAGAGTGTGCCAATGTTAAGCGCAGGTCTCAGGTCTTAATTACGACGGTGGCCTTTACATGGATCCTCGCCTAATGATGCTCCAACAACACCGCTCTCTCTGACCTTCTCTATCAGCTGGGTGGACAAAGGGTGCGGCTCCTCTTACACAAGATAACATTTTACAATTTTTTTGTACAGTAATTTTATACACAGAACTGACTGCTGTTTCACTTATTTGTTGCATACTCTTGTTATTTAATCTTTCACTTCTCTCCCATCTACTGCTGAGCCTGATCACTCTGCAAGTAGAGATCCATAGATATCTATGAGCAGGCGAGCTGTCAGGATGACCCCGTACACAAAGTGACTGCTCTGTTAATGGAAGGTTACAGTTCTTATGTCACATGTTTAACTCGTGCTGCAGCTGCATGTTCTGCTGAAGTGCTGCTTGGCAAGGCACTCAACCCCAGTGATGGGGAGAAACTAAGTACATTTACATTTACATTTACTTGAGTACAATTTTGAGGTATGTGTACTTTATTTGAATACCTCAATTTTATACTATTAAATACTTCTACTCCAATACATTTCAGAGGTAAATATTGAACTCGTTACTCCACTACATTTATCAGCTATAGTTACTAGTTACTTTGCAGATTAACATTTTACATACAAAACATATGATGAGCTAATAAAATATAATGCAACAGTACTTTATATACTGTTGGGTAGATTAAACAGTATATAAAGCTTAAATTAGCTCCACCTTGACCGGCTACAATATCAAAATGTTACCAATGTGTTTATGCATCAGTAATGACATTCAAATAATACATCAATAAAAATAATGTGTTAATTGTTTTGTACTTTTACTTAAGTAATATCATGAATGTAGGACTTGTAGACAGAGTAGTATTGCTGTTTTTGATTAGTAAAAGATATGACTACTCGTTTCACCATTGTTTAACACTAACTTGCTCATTCATGATTCTGAATTATTACTGAATTATAGGCTCTGGTTAACAACACGCATTGGTCTTTTTTTTGTTTATTACTGCTCTTATCAGTAATGATGACATTGTAGTCACCAAGTAAATTGCTTAGATGTGGGAACACAGGCAAGAAGTCAGATGAAAAGAAGACAGAAGACATAGTTGTCAGGCTTAATAGTCTGACAATCAGTCAGATTATTAAACGGTTGTTTTTTGTTTTGTTTTTTGGAAGAGAAAACAAAGGCAAATGATCAAATTTTAAAAAATTAAATAAAACATTTTAATTATTACCCAAACTGTTGTAAAAATCCAAGACAGTTCACAGACTGAGCTTCTGGTTCAACTTTGACCTACTATACTGTACATAGCTCTGTGTGCAATGACACGGTAGCACTGCCATTTGGGGTGCACTCACATTAGTGGTTTTATAATCTGGCACAATTGTTGTCTTGTTTAAAACATGTCTGATCATCCGAGCACTTGTTTCTTGCCCCTTTGGACTTAATTGTAATGATGTAGCCTTGATTTGGTAAGTAGGTTTTACTTGCCAAAATTAAAATGACTAAAAAACTTGTAAGAAGTATTCTTTATATTGCTCAGAAACCAAACATAAGGTAAACGCTTGACTAGTCTATATTTTCTTATTGCCAACAAATCCCATGAAAAGACAAAACCAACAGTGCATCTTCTGTCTCTCAGTTCTTTCCGACATCTTCTCAGTTCTGGACCACTGATTTCTACTGAAGACATAAATCTTTAAAAACAAGTTACAAAAATATACTATTGTTTAAAAAAAAGGAAAAAGCTACATAATTTTCTAAAACAGCTTAGCAGTGTTGTTTTTAGCAAAGACTACTCAAACAGGAGAAAATAGCGCGTTTGTTGGGGATTATTTCCAGCTGTGGATTAAGACACACTTTGTGTTTACTGCTTCAGGATAATGTATTGTATTCACAGCAGGACTGTACTCAGTCAGGCTTGATCAGGCTTTGGATACACAATACTTTTTTTGGTAAGATCAATTAATTGTCATTTTTTGTCTTTTTATGGAATTTGGATTGGTTGACAATAACAATAACATAGAATATTACCAGAGTTATCATTTCAAATGTTAATGTAAAATGAAAAAGTCTGGTAGATAATGTCAGACAGGCCCTTGGAACAGATTGCAGACAATCTCTCTGACTATATTTTGCCACTATAAATGGCCATCAAGCGCTGCTGTATCAACTCATCAGTGAATATCCATGCATTCCTAAGACGAATCAAGTTGTTTGCATGCTGTGGCTATCAACTGATGGTGTTAGATGCTATTACAGGAGGCTCTTTGACTCATCTCACTTAAGTTCACAACTCCACCTCTGAGTCCGCTGTGGCTGAAGCCTTGGCCGACGACCGCCCCAGGCCTGAGCTAAAGGTAATAATAAAAATAAAATGCAATCATCCTATAATAGACACTCAGCCATTACACATACAAACCCACAGTAGCTTATGGTAATGACAGGCACAATTTGCATATGTGCTTTTTTCTTATCTGCCTTGGAGGTAAAGAAGTATGGTTTTGATTCTTGGAGATGTCATGCTGTCTGAGAGATGCACTGCGGTATGAAAATAAAATAAACCATTCAGAAACTCATGAATATATTTACTCAGCCCTGCCAGGTCAACAAACCTTGATAAGACCATGAAAGAAAGAAACATATTGCATGCACAGCCAAACATAATGTGCAGTGAGTAGAATATATTCCTAATAAGGCTATGTATTAGACATGGTTAAGATGTTCCTAACAGCGTATTCAATGTGACAGCGATGGATTTTCACAAGCAGAGCTCTTTTTTTTTTCTGAATGTCTCAACATGTTTGAATAGGAAAAGATTTGGCCTCTGTCTGTAAGGATTTATAAAACAGTACACCTTGAATGTACCAAGGATCTCAGTCATAGATTATTGGGCTAAGAGGGAGCATTGCCACTCAAGGTTCTGCTGTCAATCGTTGAATCTCAGTACTAGGTCAATCGATGGTTCCTCACCCCTCTCCCCCTCTCTCTTTTCCTCTCTCTCTCTTCCCAGTGATCTCCTCAGATCAGTGGAGGAGGGAGAAAAATCAATGGAGTAAAGTAATCACTTGGTGGAAGATACAGTGAAGGCCTGAGGCCCACCCAGCTACCTGAGTTCCATTTCACGCATCAGCAGCTGCAATACAAACATACAGCGCTAGCCTGTACTGCCATCTTAAACAACATGAGCAGCCCAACACTCTGCACCCCTTGTGACCTATTCCTCCCCAGAGGAAACTCCCAGATTGCACTGCAGCACACCGCCACTGTTTACCCAATAGCTGGCTATTGATCTGCAGTCCTACACAATCAGGCTCTGACAGCACTGGCCATACCACATTTCCAAAATGCCAAGTGGCAAGAATATGCCTCCCTGCCTCTGACATCATTGGCTAATGTGCATAAGAGCAATGTCAGGTCAAACCCATACAGCCCCTGTTGGATTAAGCAAGAGTTTTACAGCTTCATGTCTACAAAATGGTGCAGTGAGCCATTTAATAAATTAAACAATATGGCTCCATTTGAATTCAGTCATTCACCATCAAGTTGAGGAGTCGCTGACATGTTGATGCTGCAAAGATTGTTAAACTTTTATCCCTTTCGTTGAGTATTTCTTCTTCTCATTTGATACAAATTATTCAACCTCTGACCCTCCTATCTCTGGCTAACATTTCACAGCCCTCCCTCTTTTTACAGCACTGTGTGACTGCTATTACCTTTGGCAGGCTTGAGAAGAGTGTGGGTGGAGGGTCACAGTGGGTGGCATGGAGAAGGAGCCATGGGTGGGTATTTGTTTAACAATTCTAAAATGCTAATCACAGTATACTCTGAAGAGCTGCTGTACTAACAAAGGACCTAAGGGAGAGGTCAGCAGTGTTTCAGAAGGGTCAGGCTAAGTAGGGATGGCCCCCACATTAAATCGTAACTAGACAGATTTTAGCATGTCCCCAGGTCTCAGCACCCATGTTGTTTATGTATAGGGTCAATATGGGCCAGTTTTCTGTGGTGATGTTATCCATTTTAAGCTGCCCTGTTAAACTTTAGTAGTTTGCAAAGGAGCAGGGGGGAGGGTACTGCAGCGGTGAACTATGAAGTATATGAGGTTATGTTTTTCTTAACACACTTATCAGAAATGGTAAAATATCGCTTTGAGGAAGAGAATAAATATGAAATAGTTAGGTTAAGAACTGGGATGAAAAGGGCTTTTATAATAATCAAATGTGAATTCAAATACAGAATTTAAATTACATGTTAGAGGCAGAATTACAGCCTCACGGTTGCTTGCCTCCGCCAACCGGTGAAGTTGCAGTTTACATCCATGTCTGTCCAGACTCATGTAATATATGTAGTGAAGACTTTGAAGGAATTTAATGAAAGGTATTAGGTGTATTTTATCATAATTAGTGTAGGAACTCTTGAGTTATGATTCCAAGTGGACGTTTGTGCCATGGCTGTCAGTGGCGTGGAAGCATAAAAACAATCATTGGTCTAAGATGAGGTATGGAATACTGGTTGTACCATTGTTGTAGGAGAGTTAGAGTGAAAAAAACATCATTTCAGGATGCCAGTTTAAATCTTGGATGCATATTCATGTATTTATCCAAGGCCTGATATATCTTATTCTTCTGTATCAGAGAACTCCATTGTTTTCCATATGCTATTAAAAAACATATCAGTGAACCACACTGTTGCAACGAGTAACATGTTCCTTCATTACACTGAACATGGGCATTTTAGTATTTTTTATGTTGATCCCTCAGTCACAGTCACATTGTTGTAAATACTTACTAGCGTATATGGCTGAAAAATGCACTACTTCCTCCTCTTTGGGTAATGTTGGCTAAAAGCTTCAGTGTCCAGCTGCTTTCGGGCCACATGCTCCGCAGACACCCGTGGCCCCTTGCAATTACACAACTGTAGCCTCCCAAAATTTGAAACCTCAGGGTTCGCGGCTGGGCCAACTCCATGCAGCTCCTTGTTAATGACTGGCTCATTGGTCTGTGGGAATCCCGAAGCAATCACTTCCTTTTCCGCCTCCTTCCGAAACGCACTGATAATCAGATAACCAATTACTTTATAAAGACCAGAAGAACATACTGTAAAAGCAAGTACAACACAGCACACGTGCTGCACAACATCAACATACAGCCACTGTAAAAGTTTTAACACAAAACTGTAATGTTTGGCTGCAGGTTTTAAACTGCTGCCTGATTGTTGACAGTTTTTAAGTCCCTGTGACCACAGACAGCTCTGCCCTTCTCACTCAATTTGAGGAGGGAGCTTGTCTTGCTTTGATGGTAGGTAGGCTCCATTAAACCTGACACACCATATGCTGTGATGTTTTTGTGAGCATGCTTCCTCACTCTCCCCCCACTTTGGCACCCAAATGGAAGTTAGTTTTGAATTTTTTTCAGTCTGTAGTGTCTCTGATAACCACTTACTCTATGAGTGTTTAGAGCAGCTCAGGCAGACTTGGCTAAACATTTTGCCAAAACGTGCTTCAGCCATTCCAGGCAGAGTTTTGAGAACGGGGTGGCCCTGTGCTGGTGGGACATGATCACTGTCAAGGCTGAGTCCCTGGGACATTGACAGCAGAGAGATTACTCAGTGGCAAACTTTTGGTGTCTCCTTTAGCTTATAGGCAGAGCATGTTCCTGAGTGGCGCAGGGTCACCCTGATCTCTGATGATTCTCCTCCTCCTCCTGTTCTCTCCCTCGTCCTCCCTCTCCTCGTCTGTGTTTTTTTTTTTTTTTTTTTGTGATGTTATCTTTTCACTCTCCTCCCACTCACTGCTGTTCCCTGAAGCTGTTTCGGGGATGAACGCCTCATTGTTTTTGTCCTTGCACTGCTTTCCAAAAGTGCGTTACTGGATGTGGATGTTGAGCAGCTTCACACTCTGTTTGACCTTTTTGTTTCTAACTGAGGGCAGGTCATGTCTAGGCCAATTACACTTAATTAAATTATACATTTCCCTTTGAAAATGTCCAAATTCATGATGTTTATTACAAGAGACTGTTTGTTCCCAATTCATAAACTGTTTTCTTCCTTTTTTTCTCTTTGTGAAATGAGGACATAACCATGTTTATGGTTCTTACAGCTGAACTTGTTGCTCTGAGGCTACACAGGGAGTATTTGGCAGGAAAAAGTAACTTTTCAGCTACATCTCTTGCTGCATTTTAGCATACACTTGTGTAGTTACCTGGTGCTGTACAAATACTATATAATGGAAATGTGCCATATTGTTTTCGACAACTGCCAAGTTACTAATCAGTTGCTTTCCAGTTGTCACGTGCTCTCTGAAGCTGTCTAGCACAGATTGTGAGGTGCTATCCATGTGTTTACCCAGGTTTATTTTTTATTCCGATCATGCACGGTACCGGGTTTCACACAAATCAAGTGCACCTTCAGATGTCGTTTCTCCACAGGGGGCTGAGTGATCGAGGAGGAGATGCAGTGCCTCCTCATGAGGGCTCTAAAATTGATGTGCCCTTTTGGCTCTAGTGAGGGTGACCTTAAAAAATCAGAAACACTCAGGGAGCGGCACAGCCACTGTCTCACCGCTGATCAATCTCAATCCTCCACTCAGCTCTCCTCCATGCTATTCAGACTCCGGAACAGACAAATACCAAGTGCTCATGTGCTTAAATTCTTGTTACGTGCGGGCAGGTTGAGAGAATGCCACACAGCTGTGAAGTCAGATAGGGTGCGCTTTGTTGAATACTGAGTGAATGTCTTGTGCATGACTACATTATGTAAGATAGTGAGATGACCCTGATTGAAAAGGAAAGCTATTAGAGAGGATGTATGAAGTAGCATATGGTCCCAGAATTCAAATATGGCAGGCCCCGACTTCGACTGACAGGCTATCAGCATCTGACATCGTCTCAGATTTTGTGAGAGTAATCATTGCATTTTGGCTGGCTTTGAATTTAGTTATTTGATAATTACTGTTGTCCCTGGAGATTTGTCATTAGTGTGTTGACCTAGGGGAGGTGCACACACCATTGACATCTTACCTAAGGACCAGAACATGCTTGCACGGTGCACATGCAGGGACACTCTGATTGCATTGTCCGCTGAGAGCCAACTGGAGCGGAAAAGGCGGTGGAAGTTCAGGAAGCGTGGATAAAAAACTGAATGTGATGCAAGGGCAAGACTTCTTCGACGACTTGAAGGCACCCCCCCCCCGCAATCCCTCGCCTTCCCTCCGACCACAGTGCACACACACTCCAGGATTTCAAAAGGCAGGACACACATATATGCTCCCAATAGCCCATTACCTCAACCTGCCTCTCCACCTCCCCCTGACCCTGTCATCCTGTCCTCCCCTCTCCAACTCATTATTCCCTCACCACCTATCTGCCGCCGCTCTCCAGCCCTCCACCTGTTCTCTCCCCTCGTCTCATTCTTGCTTGCTCCGTGCAGGTCAGTTTGCTGTTGATGTCAAGGTAAGCAGCATGGTGAGTAATTCTCCCTCGTGATACCAGGCTCCTGACCTTTCATTGCACCTTAAGGAAAGGGATTTTTCTCCGTGCTCACCGGCGTCACTCCTCATCGGCTGTGACGGCTCTCGGTGCATTCTGGTGCTCCGGCCTGGCCCTGGACTGGGGGGGTTGGGAGGGGTGTCATGGTGCAGAGTGTCAGGCCTGACCCCCCAGGTGGCCTACAGGCTGACAGCAGACAGACCTGCTATTTGTTGCCCGAAACACCTCTGAGGAAGATGTCAGGCGGCATCACAGCAGCACATCACCAGTCCCTGAGGCCTCTCTATGCACTCGGCCTTCACTTTAATAAACAACCTCCATCCAAACACTGTACAAGTGACAAATATCACATCCATTGCATCTATACAGTGGCCACCAGCCTTTGAGCAATGCCCTTATTTGGCATGTGATCGAAAACCTTTTCCTTCCTTAACTCTAGCCTCATCACTCTAAAGATGGCGTCTGTTTGAAAACTCCTTCCCCGAGAGCAAATGGTGAAATGATCATCCACACTACTTGACTGTAGTCATAATCCTGTGTTTCATCTGAGCTCTCCTGACAGTCAGCGCTGTGGTTCTGAACAAGGGGGGGTTCGTGGATTCTGTGGTTTGCCATGAGAGAAAGGTGTTTGATTTCCCCCCTGCCAGCAGCATAACCGCTTTAGAAAACACAAAGCTGGCAAACACATTTGATAACACGCCATCACATGGAATGAAGAGATGAGATGAGAAACATGGAGGTGTGCAGGGAGCGTCAGCGGCTGCAGTATAGTTCATACAGGGGTTAGGAGAATTGAGAGAGCTGAAGTGTAAGATCCTGTCTATGTCCTCCCCTCCTTTGCCTTTTCTGCAGCTTTTCCTAATTTATACCGAACTAGAAGAATGGCCCACCAGAAAACAGGTTTATTTTGCTATCCTATTAAAAACACATGGAGACCATGTCCTTCCTGTACTGCTGTGCGATCAGAGAGGCAGCACTAATGCTCTCTGCTTTACACACTTGAATGCACACATAGGGGTGGGAATCTCAAAATTAGAAGTGGGATCACACCGGTGGTGTAACAAGCGACAGTTCCTCTCTTTCTTTTTTTTTGTTGAGAAGGGTGTTGGTTATTGTACAAGCCTCTTGCTCAGGAGTCCTAATTTCTTCATAGTCCCACAGTGACAAACCCTTTGTCAGTGACGAGGGCTTTGTAGATATTTATGTGCCTGGGGAAGAGAATTTTTATTATTATTATTATTTCAAACAATGGAGCTCACACAGGGATAGAAATGGGTCACAAATGGATTATCTATTTTGTGTTTGTTTGTTTTTTGACACCACTTTCATTGCGTTCTATATTTAGATGTTGTAAGGAAGCATTTCATTATTGTGCCTTTGATAAAGTGGTGGCAGCTGCTGTGCAAAAGGAGCGCTTTAAGTCATGAAATGAAAACACAGAAACTCTTCTGATCTGCAGCTGACTTTTACAGTGAAAAGTAAACTACCTCAATTTATGTCAGTCTGCTTAGGGAAAGATACTGGCTTAAGAAAACAGAAGTATGTATATCTGTGCTGCTGATTAAGAAATCATACACTATTGCTACCATGCCATGATAAAGAGTATTGTGTTACAAAGAGGTTATACGCTCACAAAGAAGCTTTCACAATGAAGATGCATTTCTACAATGGACGTTTAGGAAATTGTGAACTCATATTCCGATGCTCTAATCTTTCCCTTGGAGTTGGTGCACCCACAGGCCACACATACACACTCACACAGGAGGTAACAATATGAGAAAGAGAGTATCTAGCACTTTTTTTGAGCTTTTAAACTGTCACATTTCGTTCCAGTTTAAATGGCATGTACAGAGAACACAGATTTTGTAGATCATCAATTAACACCACATTAGAAGCTGGCCAACTGTAAATGTATTTATTCTTCATGACTGTACATAATGGGGTAAATTAAAAAAATACTCGTGTGTGTGGTGGAAGATTAGCTAAACCTTCAATAACAATAATATTTTTGGCACATTACTGACATTGTACAACCCTATCTACTAGAAATATGTTTCGACGGAAACATATCTGCGACCGTTTTCTATTAACATAGTAGGAGATGTTAAAGATACAACATGCAAGTTCTAGCTAGCATTAGCATGAGACTTGAAAGCTAACCACCCCTCCTCCCGCCCCTCCCGCTCCCCGCTCTGTTACGCTCCGCCCAGCCCTTTCGCCCACATCTTCATCGTGTTCGCTGTCTCAGTTTATGCGGGAATCGGCCCCTTTCTAGCCTGCGAGTCCGACATAGTGACGGCTCCCAGCAGATTAACTTGTAGCTTAGTGAGAAGAGTAGTAGACCAAGAGTGCAGTCGTGTATTGACTGACAGCTGTGAGCTCCCGCCCCTGACTTTAGCCTTCTCTGACTGGTCAGAAGTGTGAGGCCTGATCAGAAACTCTAGAGGAGAATATCTCTGCACTGCTGCCAAGCTGTTCGATGAGTCTGGGTCACAGACACCTTTGAGAGAACCTCTCCACATTATGATATGTTATGGAGCACATTTCCACTAAAAAATATCAGCGAAAGTTAGCTACACTGTAGCTTTAATTGACTTATTTGGCAAGTCGCAAAAATGTTGATACTGTATGTATGAGTAAGACATTCACTGATAACTAAGACATTCACTGACTACTGATTTGTAGTGACTTCAGCATCATTCAACTTTTTTTATGGTTCTGTTTAGGCATTCACAGCACTTGGTTAAGGTTAGGGAAATATCCTGATCTGGTTTAATACAGTCCACAGTGACTTGAGGCACAATGTGTTTATTTACATTCAACTGAATTCACGATCTTTCCCTAACACTGAATAAGTGCTTTTGTTGCTTCAACCTAATCACAGTCTCTCGCTTTATACACTCGCCATCCACCCTAACCACCTCCCTGTACAGTTCTTAAATGTTGCCTCTGCCATATTCCGGCCAGGGATTCCGTTTGCCACCACAGAAGAATTGGGAAAACAATTTCCTAAAAAATAAACGTGATTTCGAGGAGGAAGGGTTATCGTACCAGGATACGATATGGCTAACTTGGTGGTATAGAGTTGCCTATTTACACATCCAGCGGATACATAGCAAAATTTGTGTTCATTAGGAGTTCTGTTTCTGGCCACTTGATAAATTTAAGTCCAATATACACTATATATTCTTCTTAGTTCTGTTTTTGGTAGCCACAAACTCCTGAGAAAATTTCTGGCTCTTTAACTGCTAAATACTCTGAGATGTTCACCAGCTAAGTTTGGCAATGGGCATTTAGTTCACACTGGGTTTTAGTTCACTTTTTGCTGAAAACAGCTGCCTGCTGTGCCTGACAACGACATTATAGAGCAGTGACGGTGAACAAAAACTGTAAAGTTGCCAGTAAACCAACACAATGAGCTCAAAGGTGCTAAGAGGCTCTGCCTCGCTGAGGAAAACAGAAGAGTGATAATTTGCTGTCTGTAAACAGATCAGAATGACATAAAATAAAGAATCCTATTCTTCACAATAAGCTATATACTGGATATAGCAAGTATATGAAAGTGCAATATTAAAAAGAGCACCCATTTCTCTCATTCTTTTTGCCTTGCCTGGAAATCAGCATTCAATTTGAAAGAATCTATAATTACATTTAAGGAATATACTAAAAATATAATCTACCACATGGAAAATTTAGTGCAGATACAAGTAGTATCTGCACAGACCAATGCCTGAACTTTGTGGTGGTGTGTGCATGTGTGTGTCCTTGCAACTGATAGGATGATAATTAGAGGTGAAATGGAAAAGTAAATGTGGTCCCAACTGCTTAACTAAAATGGAAACTGATAAAAGAACCCCCCCCCTTTAAAGTTCATTTAAAAGTTCTCTTTCATTCTTTCATCTTATTGGTGAATTCCAATCTTTATTTTGTTACTGCCTAATTTATTTTTACATCCCCTGTTCACTGATTTCACTTCATTCAACTCTACTTCTGTTATAATGGATGTGATCAATCTATTGATAAGTTAAATAATTCATGTGGAAAGTGTGTAAATTCCTTGTTGTTCAGTACCACAATAATACACAAGTAGATCTATAACTGTGTTGTTTTCTAAATGTGTGACCTCTAAAAGTTCAACAAAATTCTGCTTGCTACACCTATATTCAAGATGGTAAAGGATAATTCTGGTATTTTTAAACCTGGGCTCTATTTTCCCATCTTTTGGGGTCTAAATGATTATTCGGGACAAAAATGTTTGGATTTGGTCCAATATTGAGCAAGAACACTATAACCGGCTCAGATTGTTATCATAAGTGTCTGACAACATTAGGGATAGGATTCACATGGAGATAGACCTTTTTGTTTACGTTTTGCTTTTCCGGTCTCTGTTGTAACATCCCTTCGCGCCTGTATTATTTGCAGAGGGCAGCGTGTTTTCTGATGTTTACAAAAGCTGAAATCACGACGATTCTTATCAGTAATAATAATAATAATTATCAGTAATAACTGCCATCATCATTCATCGGCAGCAAGTATCTCTCTGATAACTCCTAACGTATAGGATATGCAAATGTTGGCATAAAAACAGTCTTATAACGTTAGGTCATATAATATTTATATAGCATAAATATGACTCTTAAACACTACTGAGGTGTATGGTTGCATATGTATTTCAGCGCCTTGGATGAAAGGACCTAGGTCTTAAAGCCATATGTTAGTGATGTTTTTCAGGAAAACAACTGTCCTATTTAAGAGTCGGCGGTCAAGGCTGATTTTCAGAGTGGTTCACTGGCTTCACACCCTCTCACTAGCAGATCTGCAGATGCTTGACTTGACGCTGTTCTTCTTTGTAATAAACCTTAATATGCAATCAAGACGGTGTCAGCGGACTCTCCTTCATCCTCTTCACATCATCATCATCATCTAATAAACTACACTACGAACACACACACTTTGGCAACAATATTGCCCAGATAATGCCAGCTTGTTGATATCACTTACTCCATAATTATGAATGTCAGCTGCTGAAAAGGGGAAATGGATCTATATAATTATTTTCTAATCAGTCTTGACTCAATTGACACTTCATACATACTACTGGCTTACTGAGTGATTGCTTTTGCCCTTATCCTGCCATGCTTTCCTGTGTACTGTTGCCAGGTCAACAAAATAACTTTAGCTGATAACATTACCTCAACTCTGTCTGCAGCAGGTCTCTCTGCTCTTGGAACAACATTTTTATTCAGGAGAAGTGCTCTGGTGTAGGATTTCTCCACCTATTTGACAGACAGTAGTCATTCCGGTCAAAATGGTCACTGCACACACGACAGTCTTGCAGGGCGCAGTGTGCGGACAGGAGTGATTTCATCCTTTTGAAGCACAGCTGGCCACCCCAAAGCCCCCCATAGGCAGTGTGCGAAAGCTTCGCGAAGTGCGGCGCGTCATTTTGTTGCCACAGTACGGAAAAGCAAAACTATGCTTTCTGTACTCCAACTCTGTAACGTTACTCCACTCTTCCCCGGACGGCTCTCCCCAACTCCCTAACTCTCACTCAAGTGTACACTGTTGTCTTCCTGCAACAACTCACATCCCGTGATTTCAGATTTCAGAGACTTCTGTTACATGTCAGACACACTTTTATATCTGTATGAAGCCTATTCATAATGTTGTAAGACACTTCTTCTAACAATCTGAGCCTGTCATTGGCAAAAATTAGCACTTTTGGTGGACGTACTGTGTACTTTGGATTACATTGCAGCCGTTTTGCGGTAGCCGGTTATAATATTCTCGCTCAATGCTGGACCAATTCCAATTCCACTTCTTGTCCCTATTAATCCTTTAGACACAAAAAGATGGTTAATAGAGCCCAGGTTTAAAAATACCGGAATTATGCTTTGACATTAGGCTTCTTTGATTATGATATGTTGGTAAACATCCACTACTGCCTAGTGCTTTCTTATTAAGGAACGTTGAAGACAACAGCAATAGTGCATCACTAAATGAATATAAGCATCACGGTACTTTGTCATCTAACAGCCATAACTCCTTTTATGGCTCTCCCAGAGAGACAGTGTAGGTAATTAGCCTGGCTGTCATCACACCAGTGGGAATGAAAGGGCCCCTCCTGACCTCCGGGTCACGCTAGATCAAAGGTCACTTTAGGGCCAGCAGTAAGACCGGTGAACACACATCAAGTGTGCACGTAAGCTCACATAATGCAGCTCTCACAGGTCTGCTGAGCCTCATTATATTTTTCGGTGTATCTTTGAGTTTAACGACCTACAGTGACACAATAGATTATGTAAAAGAGGAACAAACAGTGGCCTTATAGAGCCGGAGACGAGGTCTTGCTGCCCTCTCCTCTTCGCTAGATTACTGTAAGGTTGAAGGGTGAATGTGGCCCCGGGGACACGATCCAGTAGATGGTGATGTGCTCACTGAGAGTGACATTTAAGATAGAAATGACATCAAGTGTGGCACCGCTGTGCCCTGTAGCAAGCAACCGCATGGAGCCAATGTCAGCATGATCTGCCTTCGCCCCAAAATGCCGTGGATCCCCCACCCTTCTGTCACCGTACAAACACCCACACACATACACACATATCCCTTACACATGTCAACTGCATCTCTCATCAAGTGGGAGTTAACAAGATCTGCCACCTTCCAGATGTGGATTTGCTGTTCTCACCTTGGGGCAGATTTAGCTGCATGAGATTTATATGAAATGCACAATAAATGTTCTTCTATTTTTGGGCCTTTTGGGGATATTCAATTTTTTTTAGCATCAGGAGCATAAAAGCTAAGTCCTCATTGCTACATTTAAAATCATGTCTATCCGACTGAGGTATTCAGCTACATCTAAGCTAAATGTGCTTAGGATGAGCAGAGGTGTCTTACTGTACCAGCAGTGTTCAAGAAAATAGATTTCCTATCATACGAGAGCTAAACATGGGGGAAAAAAAGAATTACAGTTGTTGGGGTGAGTAGCTGCATCACCCAGCTCTCAGTATCAGCAAGCCACAAAATCCAATTATCTTATTCATACATGGCACAATGACCTTTGACTTAACATTCAAATGGTCAATTTCAGCAGATCTCATAGAGCCACAGGAGGCATGAGAAATTGCTTTTCCTTTTGCTGAAAGCTTATCTTGAACTGGGGCTATATTTTATAAGATATCTGTTTTGTGTCCTACATAAGTCATCAGAACTACAACTCCCAAGGAGAATGGAGATCAGATAGGAAGGTCTGGCATCAAGGACAGGGAAGCCATTTAAAGGTGACATTTCAGTCAACGCAGCAGATGCTGCCAATCTATCTTTCCACGGCTCTATCTCCTGCCCTCATTTTACATCTCTTTCTCTCTCCGCCTCTCTCTGCCTCTCTATCTTGCTTTCTCTTTTGGGTTTCTTTTGCCCCCCCCCCCGACCTCAACTCTCCCTCCTTCCATCCCCCTGCTCTGTGACGTGCTGACGAGGCAGCAGCGAGGAAGCGGTGCAATAAAAGGAAGCGCTAATGAAAGGTTGAGCGGGGTCACCGTACTCACATACCTTTGCCAGACAAGGGGACGAGAGGTCATTTATTCCAAGGGGACAAACTGTTTCACTTTTTGACTGGGGGGTGTCAAAAGTTCAAAAGGTTGCAATAAAGGGCACCAGGTCACAGCCTCTGGGCTGAGATTCTCTGTGTCCTGGGGTCAGAGGTCAGGGCAAGAATGCTGGGTAAATGGGAAGTTGGGAGAAGGGTCAAAGGTGTAGTCTCCATCCCCCGTTTGGATGAACATGTCTGAGTGAATGAGAATTGTACCTCTGCCTGACACTGGAGGTCAAACTTTACCTACAGCAGCAGCAGGTTTAGGCTGAAGGTGTAACTTATTTGATGTTATAAGTACACACAGTGGAAGGCATATAATGGGAACTGATGGATCATATTATAATCAGACTGTCATAAGAAGAATTACAGTGTTTGATTAAACTTTTCAAGAATAACTGTTGCTGCTTTGGATAAAGTAATAGATCCCATGACAACCATTCTTCTAAGATTCAAAATGCGTGTTGCTTCTTGTAACTTAATACAAGACTAAAGGATATTCAGTAATTTAAATAAACACATGTAGGGGATTAAACATTATGGAAGATGCCTCTAAAAATATCAGTTTCCATGCATTTCCCAGACACACTCATGTAACATTACTAATTAGAAGTACTCATATTAACAATGAAGAATTCAGCTGTAATGACAGATGAAATGAGCTCTTTAAAATCAGTAGGTGTGACGCTGCCATCTACAGGAGCAATGTAACACAGCCAGAGTAATGTCAGCACTGCTACACCTTTGGGGACCATGGTTGATGATATGGTTACAGTAAAGCTGAAGATCAGAGCAAGAAAACTGGTGTTCCCTCACATTATGGAGAGGCTGTATTAAAGGCGAGTGAGTGAAACAAAGGGATTAGTACTGCTAGTTTAGTCAGACTACACTGTAAATTACAGTGGTGGCCTGACGTTTGCCTTGTAATTGTTGTCTGTGTATTAAAGGTCACAGGCTAAGGCACTGTTTGTTTCTCACCATTTCAAGTTAAAAACAAGTACAAGAGCTCATGATACTGGGATGTTTCACTGTGAGGCTTGTCCCATATACGGTATGATCTTGAGTCTTATCTGTGTAAAAAAGACAACAGAAAGTAGTCTTCTCATTGTTGATTATTGGGTTGAAAAAGTCGTAGATTAAGTTGTTTGAATTTAGATCATAAATTAAAGGACCAGTCTGTAGCATTTAGTGGCATCTAGTGGTGAGGTTGCAGATTGCAACCAACTGGATACCCCTCCCCTCATCCCGCCCTTTCCAAGGGTGTAGGAGAAGCTACGGTGGCCTTCAGGTAACATAAAAATGCTAAAGACCCTCTCTAGAGCAAGTGTCTGCTTTGTCCGTTCTGGGCTACTATACATGGCGGGCGCTTGGGAAGTGGACGCGCTCCCAATGTAGATATGAAGAGCTAATTCTAAGCTAACGAAAACACAACGATTCCTCATTTCAGGTGATTGTACACTAATGAAAACATAATTATGAATATTATATTCCATTTCTGCTAATAGATCCCCTTATATCACACACACACTGGTCCTTTACGGCCTGCTGAGTCTGTGAATTTATACATTTGTACTCCTTACAGGTCCCAGTAGAGGGCAGCACACCGGCTCTCAATTCCAACAGTGTCTAAAAGGGACATTTTGATCAGTGTTTATGCTTTGATATGTAAACAAGATGTTTATATGATGAAAGTGGTCAACTTATAACATATAATAATATATAACAATATATAATATAATTATAATTCCAATCAAGCAATCAACATAAATTTGCCTCCATTTAAGTTAAATAAAAGACATTTTTTATGGTATGTATAAAGCTCAAGAGATAAAAATCTTTTACATTCAATGTAAAAAAATAAACATTTTTAAATATTAATAAATAGAATTAAAAGAATAACTAATGCTCATATAAAAACAACAAAAAGCCCTAAACATGCAGCTTTGTCTCTGTTTTTTGGTCCAACAGTTCAACAGTTTTTTGTGCAATAGATTCCCTTTTTTTGTTTTCTATGATCCTTTGCTGATTTGTACTCATGAAGTTTTTTGTGTTTATTTCCTGTTCACTGAAATCTGGACAGACTGTTTGGTCAGATGTGTCATCATCCCTAGTGATTAAGAGGGATGTGGTTCAAGTTCACAACAGTTGTTAAATCATTACTGGTGTTAGCAGTATCATCCTGAATTTAACTGATCAGTAACTGTATTTTCATTAAAACATGTGAAAAACACATTGACATAATTTTAACAAATATGCAACATAAAATGACAAAAAATAAATAAATTAGATATACACTAATAATGGACATCTCAAGCAATTAAGTATGTTTTTAAAAAAAATTTTATGGAGATATTTCTTTACATCTTACTGTTCAGTCTACACTCTAAAACTAAACTAAATCAACAAAATATGAACATACCATAAGCCAAGAGTGACTTTCATGCCACTAACTTACAGGAAGGGATCCACCTGAAAAGGTCTGGTTCTGAAAACTACAGTGGCAACAGTGCAACCTGGGGATATTTTGCAGCCTGACATACTTCAGTCCTATTGATGGCTCAGTCAGGTTTAGTTCAAGTACAACACATTTTTCAACAAGATATCACAGCTCAAAATATGCGCAAAAGGGTTAAAGGCATGAAACCAGACCAGGCTTTCCACATCGGCTCTGTTGTCATGCAGCACTTCTGACTGCGGCAGATGTTCTGTAGCACGGGTCAGAATCCAGCAGCCGCAGCCATCACATATTAAATACGCAGCCATAACATTTTTATTATGCTACAGCACTAATAGCTACTTAGAGGATTATAAAGCCAGCTGAGCTACAAAGAGCTTGGTTAGAGAAACGGCCATTACCACTGCCGAGGCGCCCTTGAGCAGGGCACTTGATTCCCAACTGCTCACTGGCCAAGAGCTCAGAGTGTGGTTGAACTGGACAGCTTCCAGTCGTGAATGTGTGTAATTTGGCTGAGTTTGAACCACGGCATGCCTGATAATGAGCGTTCATGCTCAGTAAACAAACCCTTGACGAATACAAAAAAGACCAGTATTCATCATTGGTTTCATTATTTGCAATAAACAACTTTGACACTAGTATTCATGAATGAAGTTGTAGAGTTATTTGACAGTAAGGCAATCTCAGTATATTAAATCATTATTAAAAACTATAATGTGCAATATACAACAAATTTTAAATGTATTCTACAAGAAGAATATTGGTCAGGCAGATCTAATATGATTCCAAAGTTATCCTTAGTTCAGTCAGCAGTCAGCCTCTGCTGCGTCGATTTAGACCATTGTTTCTTTTACATCCGTCCCTTGTGAGTCCCCAGACTTTATGACGGTGCATTGTTATATCGCTGGAGTACCACTTTGATCAGAAATATAGAATGTAAATCTATGCTGCAGTAAAGACAGAGATGGGAATGAAAGCTAAACAGGATAAACAGTAAGACTCTTGAATTTTCTTTCTGAGAAAGAAAAAATAGACGTAGCTTTGTTTCATTTTACCAGAGAAAAAATGTTCTCATTCTCTGACCTAATTCTGCAGTGGAGCCCGGATCACAACAAGATGAAAGGTCTTGTCTATCTCCAGATGAGAGACAAAAAGACAGCAGGGCAGGACAAGGTGTAGATAACTGCACTGGTGAGGAATGGGGGGAGGGGGCTTTCAAGAGTAGATTAACATTGTGCTTGACATCAGTAATAATTGTAATAATGTTATTTCACAGAACCCTTTTCACTGGGACCACTGCCTGGAAGGAATAAGAGCTGGAGCCTAAAGATTTAAACTGATGTTTATCCTCAGAGTAGATGAAAAGAAATGATTGTAATAATGTTCTGTGTTTAGAAATTTATGGGATTTGTCAGAGCGAATCAAATGTTTCCCCAAGTATCTCTGCTTTGAAAACAGGTAAACATCTCTGCAGCTTCCCTGTGGGAACACCCACTGTTTGAAATGGGCTCAATCACTCTAATACTGCCAGATGAAAATGGTGCAATCATGCTTTTGTCTAGATGTTTTCCATTTTATTTATTTTTCATCATTGAAATAATGCAATGCATTTGCTCTAACTGTCATATCCACATTTATTTCATTTATTTAGAAACACTGGCAGACATGGGATTAATAGTTTTCCTGTACTGATTACTCTCTATTATGCAAACCCTGGCTTCAACTTGTGTCCAGACGCAGACACACATGGAACACATTTGATAACATGTGAGAAAACCTAATGGGATCTGTGCATTCTGCATGAAAAATAACAAAACACATCAGTCTTTCTCTCAGACACGGTTCTCCAGAGGTTTAGCCTCACTTAGTGATTACGTAATCTCTGTTAGGTCATTATCTTAATCATTTCGGATACATGCCAAACAAAGTGTGGTGTTTATTGTCTTGTTGTCACTGGTGCCTGGCGCTTTCTGAGGCCAGTGTTGAACAGTCATGCCTCGCTGCATCTATTGGATTATGTGAGGGATTTGAAACCAGGATTAGGCCATTGGGCTGTGGACAGCATAGGGGCTGCATGAGCCTTTACATCACAAGGGTGCGTTAGGGTGCATGTGTGTTTGTTTGAGTGGGAGGTTGGTGTGCGAAAGTGTGTTCGTGCATCCCAGAAGCTCATCTCCACTTGGCTCCAATATCTCCGGCACGGACCTGAACATGAACCTGTTCTGCTTCACACTGGTAAGATACATCATCTCCTGAACTCCTGTAAATTTTAGATTTGTCTCTCTGGAGCACTTGTTTATTTCCTGCAGCCTCCGAAGCAGAGGAGACTCCGTGTGCCACTGTGGGAGTCACTGGAGATGTTATTGTTGTTGACAAGGATCTGAAATAGGCTTTCTGGGGAACGAGACAAAACTGCAAACAACTTTCCTTCTTTCTAAGAGTCATAAGGTTCCTTAGATGCAGTCTTCCTTTGCTGTGCTTGTATTTGCTCGATTGCGTTCGCCTTGTATAAAAGTAAATGCAGTAGCTTCATTTTAGTATAAGTGATCAGCATACATGGTATAATAACCCTGTTAACGTGATGCATTTTCCAACAATGTAACAACTTACTTAACATTGTTCCCATAATGTTATCGCAGTCACATTTAGTGCATAACTACAATTTCTTATTGTGTTTGAGTAAGGTGAATGTGCATCTTCCTGGTCTCATCACGATAAAACTCTACAATTTGATTGATAATGTGAGGGAAGAAATCCAAAGACCATTGTTGAGTGAGGGTGATGAATGCAAACGTTGTTGTGTGACTAGTCACTAACTCAAACTAGTGGCCGCAATTTATTACAATGATGATGGCTTTTAGTTGTTAATATCTACAGCTATAACATAGCTTGCATATGTCGAACTGGATGACTAGTAACAACTTATTGCGGAAGATATTTATACCATGCTTGAAGTTGCACTCAGTGCCAAATTCGGGGCTTTACTCTCAGGTAAAATCCTAAATTTAGCAGCACAGTACAAGACGGTACAAGATGTCATCAAGCTCATGAACTCAAGAGAGATATTCTGCTCGCCTGAACAAACCAGATTCATGTCAGCGGTTACACAACTGATGCCATTAGTCAAGGTTGAACAAATGTATAAATATGTCTAATTTAATATATGGTAAGTGCAAGGATATGAAAAATGAGAAAACAGCTAAATTCCTTGAATGGGGAGATGCTTTAAATCTAAGGAACTAAAACTTAAAAGAGATATCAAAAGTTGCCATTTTACATGCACAGCATGTCCGGATTGAGCAGCTTAAAGTATCTGTGTCACAGTCCTACGGTTGAGATGAATGGCCTTATCAATTCCATCCTGTTCTTTACATAGACAAATCGTGGCTGTTGGGATGTAGCTAATTCCACAGAACGTGACATGAAAGACCAGTTCACAAGAGGGTGAGCAGTTTGGAAGATAAGCATGAGTTAAACAATGTGGACGGGGCCAGGATTTTAGAAATACTGAGAACATGAGTCCAAATTCCCCCAGCAGAACCCCACCCACCAAACTCTGTAAAATGATATATATATATATTTATCATAAAAAGGTCTCAATTTTCTAAAATGCCCCAAATGTCACATTTTATTTATGAATTTAATTGATCAGTTATATTTTCTGTAAATTTTATGACCCTTCATTATGGTCTAAATATTTTTCAAAGCCTTCTGTACAATGGCAGATATGTGATAATGCTGGAGAAGTCCATTTTACTTTATTTTGTCTTTTCTCAACCGATCAAAATTAACCATATCAGAATCGTTCTTAAAAACCAACATATGTAATATGTGTGTAATGGTAGAATGTAATAATAATAATGATCATTTATTCTTAGAGAATTTATAATAACCGGAGATTACATGCAAGACACATCATCCATATTAATTTAAATTACAGTCTTTTGATAAAGAAAATCATGTTTTACAGAGCTATCCCAAGCTATTTCTGATTTTGCAAATCTGACTTGCTCAGGTGGGTCTTTCCATAGTTAAGGCGCCCCCAATAGAAAAGGTTCCTCAAACTGCATGCAGGGGGTATTCAGAGCTAGTCTGGGGCCCGGCCATGAAGTGTTTTAAAGGTAATAAGTAAAATCTTAAAATCAATTCTGTAACCGACTGGCATTTAAGTATATTACTCCACTTAAAACAATTTTAAGTGGAGTAATATAATCTCTTTTCTTAAGTTTCGTTTATCTAGCTGGCACATTTTGTACAGTTTGGAGTCTGTGACTGTTTTTTTGATGCATGCCTGTTAGGAGACCATTACAATAATCACATGAACCCATGGAAAAAAAAGTGTTAACAATGGTTTCAGTGTCTCTAAAACTCAGAACTGAACAAGTTTTGGCATTATATTTAAGATGATAAAAATAAGATTGGACAGTCATGTTAATATTCAGCGCAAGGTTTAGTATTGTTAGAGAAAGAACAAAGTATTATAGCTGTGTATGCTGATGGTCAAGGCCAATTAGGCATCTCATGAAGATTTAATTGTATCAAGTTTGCAAGAATTCATTTTTAATGTTTTTTAAAAAACACCGTCTTTTACTATTTCACCGGTAAATATATCTGGCATCATCCGCAAAAAGATGGAAAGGAATGCCAAGCGGGAGCATACACAGTGAGAGTACAACTGGCCCCAAGGTGGACCCTTGGGAGGTAAAACATCGTCACCAACAGGACCTTACTGTATTAAAATTGTTTGTGCTGTTATTTACTACAACACTCACTGGACGCTCTTTTTTTTTCTCAAATGACAGACCATTAAAAGTGTCCAAGGACTTAATACATTTTTGCATAGTGCATACAGTAGGCTACCACTCACACCAAACATACTGTAATCCAGCATTGTCTTTTCACATAGCCAGACATTTTGACTAAATCAGTGTGTTCATGGCAGACTGCTGACCGGCACTATCCAAGAACAGAGAAAATTAAGCACAGAAAAATTACAGCAAAGAGTGACGGATATTGATTAGACATGTTTGAGTGACACGCTGTACATGCAGAATAATTACTCCAGTGTAGATGCCAAACCCTTAAATGAGAAGACATCTTCACCTGCCCCTTATGTAAGGCTTTTCATTGATTTTATATTTTGTAGTCGGACTGATGATTGATTCCAGACAATTGCTCCTTGATGAACCTCAACAATAGGATATATTTAGTCTGGCAATTTGAACAGAGTGCAAACTGTTGATTGTCCTTTTTGTCAGGATGGCTCCACAGAAAGCATATATGAACCAGCCTACAGCCAAACACTGAAGGAAGTCCTACCCAAGTACCAGTGCAGCCCTGCTCTCCTGAGGTGTAAGCCTGAGTGGGGCGGCTCAGATCCATCCATCAGTTCTGTAAGTTTACTCAGATGTCTCCCAGATCTAGACCTGATCACGCATTGGTGTTGGTTATAGTGGGCAGTTTCCAAACATTCAAGCCAGTTTGAAAATGCTCCATTTGGTGATTGGTCACTGCACAACCAAGTGTCAGCCTCTGGAACCCAGATGGAGAATAAGAATGAGGTATAACAGCGTTGTTGATTAGGCATGTTCGCTGTTACCTCTCCCCTTTTGCTAAGACAGGAAATAAACCTGTTCCCATATATTGTGTGTTGCAGGTACTTTCAAAGCTGTGAAGTGTTATTAGCAAGAAAACCAGACTAAGAGTCTACAGCCATGCTAGCAGCTCTGTGAGGCTGTAAACAGGTTCTTTGAGCTAAATGCTAATATCGACACGCTCAAAATGGCAATGCCAACATGCTGCATTTAAGCAGGTGTTCTTAGATATAACATTACTTTGCAAGCATAAGTTTGTTGGCTAATGGTTAATGTATCCTCTTTGCTTTTTATTTATTTCTTTTTTTTTTTTAAATTCTTTCCTTTTTAATTTAGCTAAAATTATGTCTGTCTTTGTTTCCTCAAGGTCCAACCTCAGGATGCAATCAAATTAAAAAGGAACAGTAAAAGGTAACTGAGTTTTCTTGGCTCATTTTGATCAGTAATATCTTTTCTCTGTGAACGCACACTGCATTTCTTAATGATAATTTCAATTGATTTTCTGTAGTTGTGTTTTTCTGTGCTCTTCTTTCACTCACTAGAATCAACTTAGTTCCCATTACGAAATTAGGCATTAAGTGTTTTTCATTTCCATTTGTCATTTTAGATCATGTGTACCCACATCACCTTTGGACAATGAAACATTAGGTTGGTACAAAATGATCACAGTCATCACAATGATCTTTATATTTCTAATGTTTTTTTTTCTTACAGATGTTTAAGACTATGCAAAACTAACTTCAGGCTCACACTGCTCATCTTGATCTTATAGTACATGTTGAACCTTCCTGTATACAACTAAAATGTGGCAGCTTGTCAACTGCTTCTTCTTCCCCTCCACCTTGTCTGTTGCAGAAAAAGACATCAGTCATGCCTGCTGGATGTCATCTGGTGACAACAAGGACTTATCTCGTCAAAAGAAAGTCCAGAACAGAAGTAAAGAAATATGTCTACATGAGAAAAACAAGGCTTTTATAGTAGTAAACCATGGTCCTCTGAGGTTCGAGATTAAACAAAAAAACAGCTGATTTGGACTACTCAGAGTGAGCATGTGGTATGGGATGGTATAAAATAATGAAGGAAGTTGGTGTTATTTGCCTGATGTGTAGGATAAATGAAGAGTCGCAGACTGCCCAAGTGATTTGTATGTTTGACAATATATGCAGCTAGAAGGAAATAAACCATTATCTGATATATGTGGATTAATCCTACAGAGATCTGTATAGCTCCCTGTCAGAGCAGCATGCTGACAAGAGACAACAGAGTGAAGGAGCTGAACTCGGAGAGGACACAGACAGATCTACCAGCTCAGGTAAAACCATATTACTGTCACAGTACAGCAGGTTTCTGCCTCAAGTGGAACCACATTATGATGACTATTAGCCTAACCCGGTTCCCAAAATAAATCACATTTTGGATTGGAGCCAGTGCATACAGAGCAATATGGTGGATAATATTGGCCTTTTTCACACTTCAAATGAGAGGATCCTGTCATTGACACGTGGACAAAATCACTTTAGCAGCACAAATGATAATTATTTGCAATGCTGTTCAGGCGGCAGAGTTTAGTCTTTTGTAATCCTTTACGCACACGACCATGTGTGAAAGACAGGCACGTAGATACCTGGCATACCTGGATGTTGGCGCACATGTTAGTGCACGTGAGGGAAGTGACTGCAGTTGTTTATCTTTGATTGTTTTGCACAGTCTGCTTATGTAGCAGGAGAAAAAACACTGAATAGATAATATCACAGTAAAGGTAAGGTACTTATAGAAGCACCATATTAGGCGCTTTTACAGTAGTTAAAAGTACATTTTATCAGCTGATGTTTAAATGAATGAACACAGAAATCTGGCTAATGCTTCAAGTTAACTCAGCATATTGCAGGGAGGTTACCGACGGTAAAAAAGTCAATGTGAAATAAATGTGAGGGAGGTCAGTTGTTTGTCGGCCAAATCAGAAGCACTGTTCACTTTAATCTGCTTTATAATCTTTAATCTCTTTTTTAAGGCCCTTGTATGTCTGCTCTGTGTCCCCTGGGACACCTGGGTTTTGTACTGTTTGACCCTTTTCATGCCAGGAGCTGCTGGTTTAGATGGTAACATCACAACTGGACAGCAAGGACAGAAAGGAACAAGGCAGGGTCATATAGAGTCATGAGATATTAGCCTACTACTACTACTTTGCAAATCAAAGCCATGCATTCAGAATCTTACTGAAGTACAAGTAAAGAAGTATTATCAGCTAAACGAACTTGGAGTATCAAAAGTAAAAGTAAGCATTCTGCAGAAAAATGGCCCATGTGGCTGATATATTATTATATATGACATTATTAGATTGTTAATAATGATGCATCAATGTACAATGTACAATGTATGCTGGTTGAGGTGGAGCTAGTTTTGACTACTATATATACGGTTAGTTCAGTGTCATGGTTCCTGAGGTCAGGCACCCTCCCGTGGGTCACAAGATAAATCCAAGGGGGGATATGAGATAAATACCAGAAGTGGAAAGAAGAAAAAATTCAGTTCTGATGCACAAATCTGTTTTTATTTTTTGGACTTTTTCTTTTCTTTTTTGTGAAATACTGAATAATTTTACCTGTCAGGGCCTATAACAGTAATTTAAACGAAACCATGTGAGACGTTTAGAGGCAAAATCAGTCCTCGGTGGAACTGCAACCCACAAACATCTAAACTACACACACTGGCAAACTGATTGCAGAACCCTGGGTTTATCTAAAACAATGGATTTTACTTTATCGGATTATCATTGGTTTTTTTAAGTAATATCTTCACCTTGAAAGTAAATAGGAACTAAAGCTGTCAAACAAAGGCAGTGGAGTACAAAGTACAATATTTCCCTCTGAAGTGTAGTGGAGTAGAAGCAGTGGCAGAAAGTAACAAAGCACATTTACTCAAGTACTTACCTAACTACAATTAAGGCATTTGTACTTTACCTGAGTAAGTCTGGTTACTTCAAACTTCCACTACATTCAGAGGGAAATCTTGTACATAAGATATATTGTGAATATATGATAAGCTCATGAAAAATGCAACACATTGTTAAAGGTTATGTATATAAAGTAGTTAAAAGTAGCTCTCCCTTGACCAGCTATAACATTAAGATGCTGCTTACACAATGATAGAGAGAGCAATCAAATAATGTCATATATAATACTATATCAGGCACAGGATACATTTTCCTGCAGAACAAGTACAGAAAGCTTATAATAGTTCAGTAGTTTTACTTAAGCAGGATTTTGAATGCAGAACTTTTATATGTTTTTCAGAGTTGTATCAGTACTTTTAATCAAAATCAAAGATCTGAATACTTCTTCAACCGCTGAGTGGTGCTGTAAAGTGGCATAAAGTGGAAATCTTAATATTAGGTCAAAAACCACATATCTGCCGTCTATCCCCAGTGTATGCACCAAGATGAGAAAGACAGTTTTCGTGTTTTCTACTCCAGTCTTCATTTACTGTGACCTGGTTTTTAGGATTGTTTCATTTGTGTGCTTGATGTTGTGTTGTCCTGTCTGAAGTGTGTAATCTCCCGTCCTGGGCAGGTCTCCCTTGAAAAAAAGGTTGTTAACCTCAATTGGATTTACCTGGTTAAATTACAGACAGTTACTATGATAAAGTACAAATGCCCTAAAATTGTACATGAGTAAATGTACTTAATTTCCACAACTGAATGTAGACTACCATTTTTGTTTTTCAAACTAAGTAAAATAAGAACTTGTGGCAGTTTGTAGTGTGCTAAATTATAAGTAAACCTGACCTTATATATGAATACATTTCGCAGTAGGGGATTGGCACATTTTAAATAGAACATACACATATAGCAACAACAACACACACTAAAGGTTGTGGGCAATGGAAAATCATTCACAAACAAAAATCACTACACAGCGGTGAGCAAAGAGTATGTTTATGCAGTACAATATTTGATGCGGTTGATTTTGGATGTGTGCGCTCTGCTTTGAATGAACGTATTGTTTCTTCATTACAGAGCAGTGAAACTGCAGCTGACACAACAGAATCAAGACACACCAAAAGAAGACTAAAGAAGTTCCAGAGTCTGGTGCAAGCAAAGAAGGGACATCAGAGTGGAGATGGAAAAGGGAAGAACCCATCCGAGAATAAAGGTGAGTTATAGTGGGTGATAATCTTCAGCGCTGTGGAGAAGCTGCATCACTGCATGATTATCAGAAATGATTTCTGCTCATCCTCAGATCATTTGGAAGATGTAATGAGTAACAACAACCCAGTGCTAACCTGCATCGGCCTGGGGAAGAGAAGAGAGAAGCCCTCTAAAACTGTTCCATCACCACAGCGGCAACAGGCCAAAGACCACGAGGATTCAGAGGAGGAAGGCATTTGGTGCCCAAGGTTTGGAAATCATCTGTGGAGCCCATTTGAGTGTCCACAGCCCTGGGCTCCCTTCTACCACACCTGCCACCAACCTCGCCATGAGCTATGGGTCTGCGGTGGCACCTTGTCACTGCCTCGGACCACAGAATGGGACCGTTTCGAGAGTTTGATACAGGAGCTGGACAACAAACAGTCTAATCTGCCACCCCCACAAATGATCCGCTCCATCACTGATCTGCACCTCTCACAAAACACAGTAAGATAAAGTTTATCTTCGTGTTATTACCATGAGTAAACCAGACCAGATTGAAAGCCTCTAACCAACTAGCTAAACCAGTAGTGTTGTCCGTTCAAAATTTTCCACTAAAACTAGCAGTTGTTGCATCTTAAAGGATGGATTCGCAATTTTTCATTTAAAAAAAAAAAAAATAGCTGGGTGCACATATGACCACTGAAAGCAGTTTTGCTTTGCTTGCTTGAAAATTGTGAACCTATCTTTTAAGTGGATTTTTCTTTGGCTTTATCGAGAAGGATAAACATGTTGGAAATGATTGCTCCACCAGCCTTTCACTGCTTCTATCGATAAAACCTTATTTCCATTTCAAACAAGTGGAGCCCTCTTCCTGTTAAGTTTTTGTGGAATGTTGTAAAAATGTGACACATAGAATCCTTATAATGCTTTGATTTTATTTGTTAAGCATTTATTTTTGTGCCAAAGTGCTAAAATCTCTGGTGTCTAACCCCTTCTGTTGATGCAGTTTATACGAAGCCTGCTCTCAGATCTCCAAAGTGTCATTAAACTGTGCTTCGCAGGGCCTGACTTTCTGGTTGCACCTCATCGCTCTTAAGGGAACATTTAGACTAGCTGAACAGTAATTGAAATGTCTAGGTAATACTTGTTTTTTAAATTGGTTTCATAGCTTTTATAACCGTTTCTAGTACAAAGGATAATGGTGTTAATAGGCGCTTATCCGACCACTCAGTGTGTGACAGTTGAGGCTTCAGTTCAGTAATGGTCAATGTTGGGAAATGATCCAAGAGTCAGTGTAACAGATGTTTTGAGAGAAGCGCTGAATAACTGCTAAACTGAAGCTAATGGCCAACCCATAAGAAATGAATCACTGATTTCATACTGTCACGTAGGAAAATATAAGACTTCAGATCAACAGATCATTAACATTAAGCATGATGGATTAAACTATAAAAAATATATTGGCAAAAAATAACACTGAACCTCTCCCCACATTTCACCGAAATAATATATTTGTCAGTAATAATATAGCAATAATATATTCCTAACATACCACAGTAAATTTGACTTAGGATATAAAAAATGCACCATATCGAGCTGTATTGCTGCCAGGGGTTAACCCAATTTCAGTACACAAATTATAAACAGGGATAAACACACACTGTTTTTTGTGGGGTCTCAAGGAGAACACACACACACACACACAAACAAATAAAATGCCCATCTGTCACTAGAAAACACCCATTTTAATCTCTCTTCTACCCAAACAGTTGACCAGATTTGGGAGATTTGACGCCTTCAAACAGCACTCGCCTTTAATGAAGCCACAGGATAATGGAAGCTGTCTGGTGAGAGAACCAATCTCCTCAATCTGCCAGCTTGTCCATCTAGGAATTTAGCTTTCTCAAACATCCTCCACACCACACAACAGGACATCCAATATTTAGACATAGAATTTACGCCGTGCATATTCGGCAGTTGTGGGGGAGCCCTAGGTTTATGGTGTGTTTTGTTTTTAAAGCAGGAGCAGAATGGTGATCAAATCAAGTCGAGGCTCCAGGGAAAGCAAACGGACACCCCACCACAGAGTGACAGGAGGCAGGGCAAGGCCTCACCAAAGAGAGCTCTGACAGTCAGCATCGTACGTCATGCACCCTACAAAGCTCATGTTAATACAACCAGTTTGAAGTTCCCGGCACCCTGCATTTACTGTGTTTCACACCTAATGAAATAACATCTGTTGACAACCAGACACAGCTGTCAGCCCCACACCTGCTCTGCCAGGCTGCAAACTATCAGTCAAACTACCATTTTCCACTTTAAAGTAAGGGCTTTACACACTACTGTTGAAATTAGCACGGAAAGTACAGCAGGGACTGATAGGCCCAACCCACAATATCTCGTTAACCTGGTTTAAAAAATCACTACAGCTCTAAAACATAAGTTAAACCAATAATATGACTATGGCATATAAAAAGTTTAATCACCATATGAGTATCCATCATATTTTTTATATTTTCAAATGTATTTTCATCAGTAACAATCACAACATGACTGTTTGAATAAAAATTTGAGATACATCTACATGTTTTTTTGGCTTCCTTTTAAGATCATTCAGCTGTTATATCAAATTCTAGCTTTATCAGGCTCATATTAGTGACATTTGCAATTCATGTGTTGCTAGTCAAAACACTGATTAATTAGCATTTTATAATAATGATACAGCACATATGCTTAAGTAATGCATAACTAATGCATGACTCATGATGAATTAATGCAGGATGTATTATGTATTCCTCTTTCTCACTAAAAAGAAATGCATACATAAATGCATTTTTAAATGTCATACCCCTCTCTCTCTGACCTCGTTCCTCTCCATCTCCAGACCGTCAACTGTCAAACAAAGGGCGAAATACATGCTCACCATTAAGTAATTACCAAACCACTATGTGTTTAAGTAATTGGTTAACACTTAACGGACAATCAGCTGATGACTATTGATTCACAGTTACATCATACATTAAACTATGCAACCAAATCAGCTCGAACCCAGTTGTTCAGTGTCTCTGAAAGCAGAACAGGAGATATTGTCACAGAAATGTGAGGCTGTTGTTATCAAACTGGTAGTCATTTACAAACCCCTACATGCTGCTGAATGACCGAACGATCTACGTGTATGTCACATTTACAAGTTAAGGCGCGGCAACCGAAAAATAAATGAATAAATAGATGACAATATATTTCCAGCCATGCTAGCTGTGTGGCTCCAGGGATTTGCAGAGTCAGTGTTTGTTTCCTGCCCTTACTTGTGTTATGAAGTGTCACTGAAATTTGACAAGTGAAAATGTAATTTGTGATTTCTTAAATTCATGCTTTCACTTGTAAAAAAGTTATTTAAAGTATCAACAGAAAAGTACAGGTGACATACAGAACACTGTATGCAGTTTAGTCAAATAGACCAAGAATTCAGAGTAAAACAGAGCCTGCCAACACCCTTCAATTTCAATTTTTCTACTTTGAGCTCTTATAATACAACCCAATTATTCCCAGGCATTCCATGTTTTTGAAGCATCTGCCTGAGAATATCAGAAGCCAATCAAATCCTATTATATTTTATGTAACCTGCATACCAGTGCAGTTTAAATGCATCCCACCCAGAATCTTACACTTCAGAAACTGCACTGCAGATGGACTGATGCAAATGTAGTCCGTGGTGAAAAGGTCCCTGTACAGGAACAGGAAGTTAGAGGCTGAACACAGGTATTTGGGGATTATGCTCATCACACACCTCCTAGGTCTCAGCTATAAAAAGCAAGGCAACTCTTGCAGGATTAAGTATTTTGCTTGCCAGAGGAGCTGCGTGTCCCGGCATAAACTATGATACTGAGCTGTTCCATCACATGAGGAATCAACACAGCAGCTTAGGGCTCCGTCTCAGCTTTCTGGTTGGTCGGCTTTCTCTTTTGTTTGCATGGGGTTAAAGATAACGGACGACAAAAGGCTGAAGAGAGAATAAAAATGTGACTTTGTGTTTTTACTGTGCAGAATGGGGGCACACAGAAGAATGAAGCATCGAAGAGGGAGGCTGGAGTTGGGCGACCATTCACTAAAGGACACAGGCAGTGCAGTAACTCTCTGGAAAGTCTCTACAGCCTCAACAGCGGACAAAGCTCCTCAAGTAAGCACCTTCAGGCATGGAACCAAGTGTACTCTTCAAACAACAACCTGATGAATTATGCAACCCTTGTTTGTACAGTCCTCCTCCTACACTCCTCTTACTCCACTTTAGATGCACTAATTTGTAGGGCCACACTAACCTTTGACAAACTGAATCTTCCACTTAGACTATCTTGTTACTGACATGTGGACAATCAGAAAGTGGTAGAAATCAATATAATAATTAACTCACCCTATTGTTTGAACCCTATTGTTTGTGTGCTGTTCCCCAGGTGGAGTCACCAGTGGGTCAGACAGCTCCAGTAACAGAGGCAGTCTGAGGCTGGAGGACGATCTATTGTACACCAGACAGTTCTGTGGCAGAGCTAGAGTCCATACAGACTATGTGCCAAGTCCATATGATACAGAATCCCTTAAACTCCAGGTAAACAAGTCCGGAAAATAAATGGAAACGAAATAAACTACCTGTATTATTGTATTACTGGCTGTATTATGTAAGGATGGCAGTCATTGGCTGTTATCTTTAGGATTTTTTAGCCACCCCAGTGGCGTTGCTCTAGGGATGGCGATGTCGGTCTATCATTTGGTCTGGTTGGCCCACCACTTTGATGCAGAAGGAAATATCTGAACAACTATTGGATGGATTGCCATCAAATTTTGCACAGATATTCACGGTTCCTAGACAATCTATCCTAGTAACAGTGGTTAACCCCTGACTTTTTGGTTTTGATTGAAATGGCTCAACAATTTCCAGATACATTTTCATGAAATGTGCTGCAGATATTAATGCCCCCCCCAGGATGAATTATAAAAGCTTTGGTGATGCCTTAATTTTTCATGTAGCACCATCATCAGGTTAAAATTTCAATTTGGCCAATACTGACTACCACATTAAAACTAAGGACACTCCCATCAGCCTGAGCTTTACTTTGTGTTTGGTGATAATTAGCGAACGTTAGCATGCTAACACGCTAAACTTAGATGGTGACCATGGTAAACATTATACCTGCGAAACATCTGCATTTTAATATTGTCCTTGTGAACATTTTAGCATAAAGATGGTAGTATTTAGCTCAAATGGCCAGTTTTTCTTAGTGTATTATTCTTAATATATGTCAGAGCCAAATTACTATAGAGGAATTATAGATGCTAAGCATAAAGATTGCCTTAGTATCTGCTGAGAGAAATATGAAAGCTATAAATCATTTTGTATTTACTGTATTATAATTTAAGAAAGTAGCAAGTAGTTCTGATAGAAAGTATCTTTGTATGATTTTTTTTGTGCATGGTCCCTAATATAAAAATGTAGTAAAATTAAACTAAATTTTCATTCAGGTGGGAGATGTGATTGACATCATTGCTAAACCCCCCATGGGAATATGGACAGGCATGCTGAATGGCAGAATTGGAAATTTCAAGTTCATTTATGTGGATGTGCTAACAGAGGAGAGTGCTGGGACACACGAGGAAACAAAAACCCACAAAGTGAGACACAAATCAGCCATACAGGAAGTGTTAAAGCGCCTCAGTTTGGAGGTATTTTGATTTTCTTTGTGTTTAGGACTGATCTAATGTAGCAACAATCACCTTCAATACAAGAGGGTTTTCTTCAGCTTCGGCATGATGTTTTTTCCACTTGCTTTATCAGGAGTATTCCACGTCTCTGCAGCTGAATGGTTACCAAACAGTAGATGACTTGATGAGGCTGAAGGAGCATCACCTGATGGAGCTGAATGTGACTGATCCAGAGCACAGGCATCGCCTGCTCGCCGCTGTCGACTCCCTGCAGCAACTGCGCTGTGAGTAATGGGAAGCACAGAAAAGGTCATCCAAAGACAGTGTCATCACGCACATTTTATGACATGATAAAACTGGAAAAAGATACGCTGAGACGTTTGGATTCAGAAAGGAAAAGGGACTAGTGACATTACACCTCAAGTAGCTAAAAGTGGGAGGGAATCCGGGGCCACTAAAGAGGTGAGCTAAAGATGTTAAGGATAACAGGATAACCCCAAGAGCGTTGCTGAGAATAGAGAAGGACACACAGGACAGTACCTGCATACGGATAGGCCGTTCAGCCCTAATGCACAGAAACAATAGCTGTAAAGGATTACTTACTCAACAATTCAAATCTCTGACAGTACATCCAGCCAACCTTTCTTCTCTGATTTACAGGTGATAGTCAGTTGGAGAATGAGGCCAGCCAGGAGGCCGAGGCCCCTGGCAAAAACATGAAGGCTGATATGAGCAACTGCTCAAGAGACTCCGGCTGCCCCGACAACAGTACAGACGACACAGACCTTCACTTTCCCTCTGAACAGCCTCTACCAGCTGAGATGACAGCTTCGTGAGAAGAATCTATTCTTCATAATGCCTGTTTTATTCCTTACTATGCTGTTGAGGTGACTTATGAGTAAAAAAAAAAACAGTTTCTTGCATTTCTTGCAACAGTGTAATTTCTTCTTATGTACAATAAAATACCCATGCTGAGCCTTGACCACTGCTAATCCTTCAACTCCATTACTGTGTGTGACTCTATAAATTGTAAGGTTTACAGTATGTTCATTTCCTGGAATTAAACATTTTATAATTTTTTTCCCCTTTTAGCATAACTACATTTTAATGTGGCTTATAACAGTCATCAGAGGGAATCACCCCATGAAATGTAGAAAAGTTCACTACGACAATTATTTTCTTAACTCATTGATTAATTGTTTGGTCAGAAATGAGTAAAAATGCTGATCACATTTTCCCAGAGCCCGAGGAGATGTCTTCAATGATGATGATGTTTTATCCAAACAATAGTCCATAACCCAAATATTTTCAAATGACTATTGCAGAGGAGTAAGAAAACCAGAAAAAAAACACATTTGAAGGCTGGAATCCGTGAAATTTTGGCATTTTTGCTTAAAAAAACATTAAACATGTTGCTGATTAATTTTCTGTTGATCAACTTATTGATTAATCAACAAATCATTGCAGCTCCACAGACGTCATCAGTTTGATACTACTCATTGTGTAATGAAAGAGTTTTTTTTTATTGATCTAATAAGCTCTAATATCACCAATATGGATACTGTTGCTGCATTTATATGGTTTAAAACATTTTATGCAATGCTTTAAACGTTGAGTAAGACACTTTATTTACTAGACATTTTCTGGGCAGCTAACATTAATGTAATTACATTAACAAAGGGTTTTGCATCCTAATGTCCTGTGGTAGCAAGCACTTTACCAATACAACACGGATACACTAGTTATATGTGAATTTCATGGCTTTACAGGGAGTAACAAAAAGTGGTAAAAGTGATTCTTAGTTCCAATTACATCTGAAGCTGCAAACTCTTTACACTCCTCATTGACTTTTTTGAAATGAGCAAATAAACCACTGAGAGGTGACAAATTAAAGGAAAAACCTGAAGAATGAGAAGAGAAACAGGATGACAATGCCCCCATTCATAGGACAGGAGGGGTCGCTGAATGGTTTGATGAGTATGAGAGTGATGTGAATCATATGCTGTGGCCTTCACAGTCACCAGATCTCAACCCAGTTGAAAACCTATGAGGGATTTTGAATCGATGTGTTAGACGGCACTCTCCACCATCATCATCAAAACACCAAATGAGGGAATATCTTTTAGAAGAATGGTGTTCATCCTTCCAGTAGAGTTCCAGACACTTGTAGAATAAATGCCAAGGAGCATTGAAGCTGTTTTGATGGCTCAACACACTTTATGTTGGTTTTGCCCTTGTCACCCGTCTGTATATGGTGCTTGGGAATGGCTTAACAAGAATGTGTAATGTTTACCACGATCAGCATCTTAATTTAGCATGTTTGCGTGCTAAAAACGCAGGCCATAAGCTGAGGCTGATGGGAATGTCATTATTTTCGCAGGCATTTCGTCATAAACCAAAGTATTAGAGAAATTAACATTATGACCTGATGATGGCGATACAGAAAAAGTACATTATAAGAAAAGTCAGTAGGATTCATCCTCTGGAGACCACGAATGTCTGTAGAAGATATCAAATCCTTCCAACAGTTGTTGAGATATTTCAGTCTGGAACAACCAACAATGCCATCCATTGAGTAATGCTGCTTGCATTGCTAGAAATTCATTCATGCTGGTAGTATGCATGGAACAGCATGCGTATCATATTTAACATGGAACCTTTAAAGTGGCTCAGTTTCCTGACCTACTCTAAGTGAATTTCAGATTTTGTTTCAGTTCTGATTTTCATTATGAGTATTTTAGATTTGTTAGTTTTAGATTAGTTTTTCTTTGAAAAATAATCCACAGATGACAACCTGCATATTTTTCAAGATCAAATTTATTGAACAGTTGACATGTCTGCAGATAAAAGTAATATTCTACAATTTTCTACCAGTCCATTGATTTAACAAAAAGGCAGTCATGTGAACGTTGTAATTGCTAATATGACAATAGAGTAAATCAATCATGGCATGACAGAAAAGAGGCAGAAGAAAAGAGTAGAACATTGATCCCCCCACAAACCTCCACCCCCTCCCCACCCGCAAACACCATCATCCCGTGAAACTGCTAGAAAACACAATGCCCTAAGCTGTCTGTCACACTTAAACGAGGACATCAGTCATAATGATAATAAATGCAAACATAAAATATGCAGTTCATATGTCCAAACCATTGAAAATCCTCTCAGAGGGAAAAAAAAATACAACATGTAAAACAACTCATATTTACATAGGTGTATAATACAGAACGCTACACTGCTCATTTCCTCTGTTATAAAACAACAGTGAAGTAAATGACATGGAAAAATACAACAGTACAGCTTTATTAGCTCAAAACTTTTGAGAAGGTCACTCAAGCGAATCAACTGAAAGAGAAATTCTTCTTCATGGTCAGATGGATTTTTGGCCCGATAACCACACAGATCACTAAATTTAACAGGTAAAGTTGAAGGAGTGGATATTCTTTTGACAAACACAATGTGTTTCATTCATTTTCAGCTCCACGAAAAAACTAAGTCTCTACATTAAAGAGTTGAGTTGAAGTTGTTTTAAAATTACGATTCAAATTAAATCATCTATTTGTGACAAAGAAAAACAAATTCCAGTTTCATCTGGCCATTGAGTCTGACTCCACATGATTTGAGTATCCCGGTAAGTGATGACACACAAAACAGCCATGTGGTCCAAGAGAGGATATTGATGTTGCATCCTAACTGTTACGCACAAATTCATAACATTTAAAGTTACAAAATGACTCCTTACAGTTAATAATGAACTATTTTAGATGATT
Source organism: Xiphias gladius (assembly GCF_016859285.1). Lineage (NCBI taxonomy): Eukaryota > Metazoa > Chordata > Actinopteri > Istiophoriformes > Xiphiidae > Xiphias > Xiphias gladius. The sequence goes on along the minus strand of NC_053416.1, from coordinate 24,224,111 downwards.
CTGTATTAGACTGGAAGTCTAATACAGAATTATGGGAAAAAATACACACAAAATTATATTAAGAATAATCAGTTATTATAAAAACTGGTCATATAGTGGAACATTCATTTTCCATGCTTTAGACAAGATTTGGTATGCTGTTATCACTTGGGTAAGTTGCCTGATAGATCAGTTTGCCCCATGTGCTCCTTTTTTTCTCTCACAAGAAAATAATTTTCCGTCATTGTCAAAGCTCTGAAATGAAACTAACATCCAAGATTTTCTATCCGCGGCTGTGCATTTTGTTCAGCGACTGAGGCCGCCGTGAGAGTATCTCGCATAACCATTCTCGGGATACAGCGAAAGCTCCTCTGTACTGCTGAGCCCATTGTTAAGATCTGAAAAAGATGACAGAAACAGCATTAATGATGCTATAACTGTCTTTACTCAACTGAATTGACATATTTGAAATACTTGATTTAGCTGGATTATACTAACAGCTGGTATTAATATACTATAGCATTACATCTGCCTTTCACAGACCACAGGACAAGGCACATCTCTTTAATTTAGAGTCTAAGTTAAAGAGATGTCTAAGTCTCAGATTATTCATGTTACTCACTCCAAATTACGGTCAGGTGTGCAATATGCGCCATCGCAATTTTTCGGCTTAGTGGAGTTTGCACCAAGACAACAGACCACCACTAGAGTGCCACTGAATAAGATCCCATGATGATTGCAATGGAGCTCCAAACAAAGTGTTTTCTGCTGCTGAGCTTGGAATATTGTTGAAGGACAGTAAGCATGCATTTATCCACCAAGAGGAAGTCTATATGCGAGGAAATATTAGTTGAATAGCCTGATGTTGAAAAATGAATGATAGAATGAGTTATCAAAAATCTATTAAATGCCTAAATGAATAAATTATTATTATTAAATGAATAAACTATTGCTGTAAAGAGAGACAAAAATATAATATGCCTACGTAATAACAATTACTGGCTAGACTGAAGCTGTTGTGAGGAAATGTACATATTTGAGCAGGAGGCCACTGGGGAAAACCAAAAGGTGAAAAAAAATCACAGGCTGTTGCATTGTTGGCCGTCTGTCTTCCGTTGGGGTGCTGAGTGGACAGCTACTGTCAAGTAACATTATAAAGCATCTACAAGTTCTCTGCAATATTTTTAACCTTTTACTTTGCTGTTGTACCTTAGTTCTTCCATTGCCTTTTTCTAATTTTTGTGGCTCTAAACATGAAAAGGAAAGCCTTAAAGCACATACTGCATCTGTTTTCCTGTGCAAAAACCTCTGTGTGGCCCCGTGGTAAATACCGCACCTGAGAATATTAGCTTCTCCTTCATGATGTTGACTTCCCGACTGGACCGTCGCACCACAGCGCTCAGCATAATCTGCTCTGGGTTATAGTTCTGCATCCCGCTCATCCTCCACCTTTTACAGCACACACAGACACAAACCGTTGCAAGCACATGATTCAGCATGATTCGGTGATTCCAGCTGTGTCATTACACCTTTTAAATCGGTAGTAGGGATACACATAAAATTATAGGCTGCAGTCTCCCTGTCGATTGGCTGGTCGATATGCTCTCGTTTGACAAAATTTTCAATGGTCGGACAATCTAAAAACATTTTTTTCTAACCAATCAATTGGTTAAAGAGTAGGTACAATTTCAGTCGACCAAGATTTGTTTTGGTTGACTACAGCCTATAAAATTATACACATTTAATGGCTGCAAATTGCTAAACAAGAGGTAAAGAAGTGCAGTGAAATATACAGTGAAAGAATCTGCCTTTGGCTGTTGGGCAGAAAAAGCACAAGGAGGACAGACAAGAAGGCAGATACAAAGGCCAAGGCAGAGGCAGCAGTTACCTGATCATATGATAGCTGACAGATGCCAGGGGGCAGCGGAGGAAGGTTGCATGCAGATCAGGCAGAGCACAGCACAAAGTAAGAATGTCAGAAGGAGAAAGAGAGGACAGGAAGATAGTGAGAGGTTATAGCATGGGGGAGAAACATGGAAACATTCAGAAGACAGAAGACAGAGGGAAAAAACAAAAACCAAGAAAAGGGAAAAGAGAGGAAAGAGCAGAATGAAAAGTCAGTGTCGAAGCAGCAGACAGTACAAGGCCAAAGCTCAGCTCAGGTCCAAACAGACTCAGAGGCTGGTATCAGCTTCTTCAACTTTTTTTAACATTTCACATTTTGTTAAATCCGACTAATATTGAGCTAAAGAAAAACACAACATTCACTGTATTTCTGCAGCACAATAACACCCACTGTGTTCACTTAAGAAGAAAAAATGGATATTGTATTAATAACAACATTCAGCCAAAACAACAACAACATAAAAAACTTCTCACTTCAATATCTCCTTTCTATCAGAGAAACAGTTCCAATGAAAACAACTACCTGACTGGTTGGGACTAATTCAACTGAATTGTAATTTTTGCCTTTGCTTCATTTTAATCACTTTTCAAGGCCTGAAGAGGTGAAATTATTGTCATTCACGGGGAAAAAAGCAAAGATAAGGGGAAAGAATGAAATAAATACACATGATTTTGTGCAGCAGAAATATTTCCTGCTTTCCTATTCTGTTAATCATTTTGTCACCCCTCAGATTTCTCTTGCGACCCCTGGTGTCCCGACTCCCAGGCTTGGAACCATGGAGCTAAATTATATTGATTGTCACAAATCATGCACCACAAAGTAAATACATATTTTATTTAAACACTTTAGACCAAATGCAGTGATGCTCATTTAGAATGACCAAGGCGAGAGAATAAATATGGTGACCGTAAGACAGGTGCTTATGCATTAAATATGTCTTCTGTAGTTGTCAATGTGTGTCTGTGACTTTCAGCATGATCACAGTCCAAATTGTACTTACTTCTGAAAACAGAAAATCCCTATGACTATGGCGAGGGAGACTAGATCTGAAGTGATCCAGATGAAGTTGTAAGCGCTCTGGCTCTGCAAGACAAGAAAAAAAGACAAGTAGTTTCCAGTCAGCACCACTGGAGGTCACCATCGACATGCATGTATCCTGAAGCTAACACAAGGCACAGGCTAAAGCAAAATCCTGCTATACAGCTGCTTTTGAGGTCAGACTCAACCTGTCTCGGACTTTTTCCCAGGGTCCTGTTGTTGTCTAGCGCCACGCTGAGCTCACTAACATTTCTTTGCGTCCTTGCCCTCGAGTCTTGCTGGGCCCTCGTCAGTCTCTGTCCTCTCTCCTGCTGTCCTCTTGTCTCGCTGTGTGACCTTGTCTGTGTGTGTGCGTGTGTGTGTGTGCGTGCATTTGTGTGATGCGCGATGAGAGAGAGACAGAGAGGAGAGCTGTTTACCATGAGCCAGATGGGGTAAGGCACCTTTCGGAGGACTTGAGGGGCATCAGAGGACACAGAAGGCACCCCGCTACACCACAGAATGGAGTAGAGCCAGGGCTCATTCACTGGGTAGACGGTCACACTCACGTTATTGGCCAGATACTCCCTGGGGGAAGTAAAAAATACATGTCAGCGCCGAAAATAAAGGTCCTCTCCCTTTCGCTCCTTAGCTCGTTTTACTCTCTTGTCACAACACTCTGCTCTTCCATGATCATCTGCAGTCACAGGGAAATACTGCCACTTTCTATCCTTTCTGTGTGTCACAAATACATGTACAGTGAAACCTATAATAATGAATCTAAAGATGTGATAAAGTTTTTTATGCCTGGTGATGGCAAAGTACGTGTTAAAAGGATCATAACAGGGTAATTTGGATTATCTGTGTCTTCATGTGAATCCATGTATGCTGTGTATGCATTTTAATATATGATTTAAAGGCCCTGAATATTATTGATACTGGTATTTTCAGTCAGCTTCTTACTTTGATTATATTATTCTTACTATCACGAGGTCCTAGTTTGAAGTGGGCGGGGCTCACTTGGGAAAAGGGGATATTTGATATTTCTGTGCGCCAATCAGAGTTTTACACCATTTGAATCAAAATAGGATGATAGCTGTGGGGTTGTTTGCTGACGGTTCCAGCACAGTCACTAAAAGTCACCAGTTTTGTCGCTAGGTGCTTTTGTGAAGAAAACTCGCAGGAGGAAAAGTCAGTAAATCTAGCAACAAAAGCACTAAGTTGTCAGCCCTGCCTGTAAACGCCCCTCTGATGACACAATAGAAACTGTTTGCACCTATTCATTTTGAGAGAGCAACGGCCAGTGAGGAAATTCCAAATCAACAACAGTTTGGATGGAAATTCGATTGCGTTATCCTCAAGCAGAGCTAAGGAGTTGGCTGCAGAGGTCTGGTGAGCTCACTTCTTGCTAATTCCACCCCCCCCTTCTTATTTTTTATTTTTTATTTTTTTACATTTTTAAACTTGTAGTCTTCATACCCAACCAACACTGACTGTGAGCACACACAGCGCCTTCTAGAGCCAAAAAAGCGTTTATGTAACTTAATATTAACTTGACATTGTTCCCATGTTTGTTGACCCCCTTACCCTTTCCACATCCATTCAGCCAGCTAAAGACCAAGTCAATGGTTTGAAGCCCAAAAAACACATTAATTGGAGGATGGAAGACATTTGATATCAGTCCAGAAATATGAAGTGGTTGTAGCACAGTTATTCTTAAATTTGCTATGAAGTAAATATCTATATACTTTTCACGAGAGAGAAGTCAAAATCACATGGGAATGGGCTTTTTCCTTTTAAGAATTTTTTTTCAGATAGTGCTTGAAGCACAAACAAAGCTTCCTCTCATCTCCTTCATAATTTTTCCGAGCGCTGTCCTTGTTGCCTAGCAGTAGCTGCTTGCTCTTACTGTATGTCTTTGTGGCTGGCCTTGCTATAGTGGAGGGTCAGGCTTGTAATACCCCTCTGCCTTATCTCCCCCACCGACAGCTTCTCAGTTGTGGTCTGCTGAAGCCCTCGCACCCTCCCCCTGTCGCTGTCGGGGGTCCACGTGACCTGGCAAAAACACATATGGCACGGAAGGACCCTGATCAGACAGAATGCAGTATGTGCGTCATATTCAGAAGATGTTACAATTTTACGGTAAAAAGGTGCTCCTTGTATAGGGTTTAAAATATCAAGATGATGTTAACAATTTCACCGTGATACCTCGGTATACAGTAATCACAGTAAACAAATGAGGCCATGTTTGAGAAGTTTGGCATCTTGTTTGGCATTTTTAGTCAAACTACTTTTCCCGTAACCCATTCCTCTTTTTGCGTTATATACCCTCCTCCTCCTCCCTGGTGCCACAGTACCAGTTTGCTTTGGACTGGCCAACAGATTTGTGCCATAAAGAGGTCCATTTTTCCAATAGGATTCTCCACAGTAGCTACACTGTGGAAATTAAGTATGCTGTAGAATAATACCAGTAGCCGGTCTGCTCAGTGACAGTTGTGTGTGTGCTCATGATTTACTAGGGTTGGAGTACTACAAGCAGCACCTTTAAGTTATCAAAGGATGATTATGGAGGGACCTACAGTCCTCACCCGCTTCTGGGAAATCCCTGCTTTCTGCACAGCCCACAGCGTATCCATGAACCAGCTCCGGTGGCGCGGATGTTCTGGTGGAGCCTTGCGGATGTTAAGCAATGCGGAGCTGTTGGCCCTGGCTGCCAGACGCAGCATCTCCACCAGACTACAAACCGACTGGTTGCCTATTCTGCTGCGGTCCCTCGCTGTCAGGGTTTCTACTGTCCAGTAGGGGTCACTCTGAGCACAGAGGAAGGCAACAGAGATCCAGGCACTGAAATGTAATGGCTCCGAACATACACTACGTTCTGTAGAATTAGAAGAGAAACTTGGTGCACATTTTGTGTTAAATATATATTTAAGTTGTGCCTTGCTTTCTTATTTATATTCTCATGTTTTTTATGTGTTTACAAAGACAGCACATATCTGTTCTTGATACTGTGAATGACTTTTAGGCATTAGATTTTTATGTGGTTCATATAAAATTTTCTTTTTTCTTTTTCTGCATTACCATTTTACTCACAGTATTTACATATTTATTTTCATTGCAAACACCCAGTTTGTAGTCTAAGGTTTTTTATCTGCTTCACATTTAAAGGCCTTCATTTTTAAAATATCCCACTGTCCTTCTGCATACCCTCAGACTATTGTCCGTTTCAATTATTAGAAAATCTAATTCATTTACATAGCACTTGCTTTTCTATGTCTTATGTTTTCCTGTTAAAACTTTCAGTTTCACTTCACTTTATACTCACTATTTGTTATTTATACTAAATATTCCTTGCATCATAATTTAAACTTACAATTTCACCACTATATATATATATATATATATATATATATATATATATATATATATAAACAGAATATGGTGAATGATGTGGTGCCATTCAAGGGAAAATGCATTTTATAGCTGTGGTGGACTCTGCATTAACAAAATGGGGGTGAGCTGAGGTGAAGTGGATTTCAGTACCTCCAAAAACCACTGGCCTGCATTTAGAGAGCGAATCTCTGTCCAGTTGAAGAAAGAGGCATCGTCAAACTGTCTGGCTGGAAAGACCTTACTGACATCTGTGGTTCGCCTCAATGTGCGGTCTCGCATGAGGAATGGAACCCCATCCACACTGGGAGAGACAAAGTGGTCAGAAAATATTGTACTTAAGAACTTCAGTTGTGATTTACTTTGGTAGAAGGAAATATATTGATGATGTTACATCAGAAGTCAATAACAAGCAGAGGTGGAACGGGTTGATAATCTCCAAACTCGGTTGTGTAATCACATATTTTGTTGCATCTGTCTCATTACATTTAATCCTTTCTACTAAACAATCTATATCTTTGCTGAGGGACCTATATGTGGAACGTCAGAGCGCACAGAATTCATTAAATATGAATAACTCTGGATTAAAATGCAATAAATGTGTGATCAATAACCTGATAGCCACGTCAGCCTCCAGGGAGCTGGCTCCATGCTGCAGGGCTCGGTTAAAGGACACCATGGTGTTTTCTGGAGCCAGCTGGAGCAGAGAGAAGACAGACGGGAGGACTAATGTCAGTCACTGTGTATAGAAAACACACATCATGGGGGAGATATAGAATTATAAAACAACATAGAAGCAATTTCTTCCCCTTTCAGGTGCGCCTGTTAGTAATCGCAACAATGGATAACCATCTGCATGCTTGATTTGGCATAGGTTTTGTTTGGTTTTTTTTTAAACACTGGATGCAACCCTTCCATCAGCACTAAGAATGCACTGACTTGTGCATCCCCAGCAGCTGGGTTAGAGGAAACGGGGGTCGAACCGCCAACCCAGAGATCAGCGGAGAAACCTGTCCTACCATCTCAACAACAGCCTCCCAGATAAATAGAGAAGCATGATTGATTGAAATCACATTTGTGTGAAATGATTAAAACTGAAACCAAAAAAGTACAGAACCCAGTCTTTTATCAGGCACATCTACACACAACCTATGGTTTACTTATTTTAATTCTTTATAGCAAAAGATTTTGTTTCATAATTTCTTTATTTAGGATTTAACCGTCTAACTTTTTCAAAGAGATAATTAGCACAATTAGCGATGGGCTACAATCGACCCTGAATAGCTATATATAACAGCTACTACATATTTGGTCAAAACTGAAGTAAGGAATCCGACTTTTTGATAATGAAAAGTATGACAACATAGAAATGCATCATTTCCAAGAAAACAGCAAAAATTTTAATTCCATGTAAAATCTGCAGTAACTACAGAACGGCAAAGAAAAAGCCAATTAGTCAACTATTAAAGCAAGGTGTTTGGTGTAATTGAAAAATATCCATTTGGATGAACTGACATCTTGGTAATTCAGTTTGTTATTTAACATGACTAAATGAGGCAGTGGCTAAATCATAATAGAGAAAAAAAAAAAGCTAACTCCTGCTAAAGGTAACTAGCTTATCAGAGTAGCAGTAACCATCATCTCAGCTTCTGACTCTAGTGGAATTAATGAGATGGGGTGAGAACAAGCTAACTTTAAATTCCAAATTTATCATTTAGAAAAATAAGTGTATTAAATTGTGATTGAATTTATTACATTGCTCTCAATATAACTACATAAAGAGTTCACTCCTGTGCCGTGAACTTGGAACAGAACTGTGAGCTGTTTTCTTTCTTCAAACTGGATGAAAGCTCAAAGAACACCTTGTTTGTAGAGGTATTGTTTTGTGTGAAAATTTCAGTAGAGTTCAGTAAAGAGCTCAGTATCTGCAAAGGCAATGAAGAAAAGCATTTGATGAAGGCATTAGTTTTAACCCTTCTTCCTCAGCGTCACTGCTTCTGTAGCTGCTCTCTCACATTACAATGTGATTCTCATAGACACAGCAGATGCAAAAAAAGGGAAAAAAAAGAAAAAAGAAAGAGCGATCTGATGTTTGATGATTTAATCTCCATATTTGTCTTAACTGTCACAATCTGCATACTGAGTGAGTCTTGAAATTACTCACTTGTGCGTCAGCTGGTTGCTTTACTTCCTGTCTTTGTTTTTTCCCGCTTCTGTGATTGTCTGCCCTGCCCTGATGTGTTTCACCTGTTCCCAATTACCCCTGGCTCCCTTGTGTTTTTTAAGTCTCCGTGTTCCCCTCGCTCCTTGTCAGTTCATTTGTGTATCACCACTCGCTCCTCGTGTAAAGACTCCTGTTGTTTGTTCCCGCGGATTTGCCTGTCAACTCGTTTACCTGTGGGCCTGATTTTGTATATTAAAACGCCTTCACCGCATCAGCCTGTCTTGTGTGTCTGCAATTGGGTCCTTTCCTCTGAGTTACTGGCTTCATTGACATTAACACATGGTCTTGTTGCCATTTTAGCTTAATTATTAATTATTAAATATTATAAATTTCTTTTTGTGAGCATGTGAGAGTGTGTGCACACACACTCATCACTGTACATTTGTTTATAGCTAGTCATCTGGAATAGTATTTGTTTGGCCAGCTATGAAATGGGAGTTCAGCTTGTTGTTGATTGTCATGCTCACAGAGCCTGACAACAGCTCACGTACTGAGGCTCTACACCATTCTGCTGCGGAAAATACAGTGAGTGAGATACACATTCTGCGTGAACTCAAGAACACATAAACTGATCTACCAGCATGGTATGCTGACATAATTCTTCAGAGGAAAATCTCAATAAAACATTCAGAACATTGTTTTTTTTTTGTTTTTTCAACGTTTATCCCGAGCATCAGCAGGAAATGAACACCTGATGGGTCTTGGCAGTGTCATGCTCTCCCCACAGAGCTGCACCTCATCCATTTGAACAGTTAACTGGATCAGACAGTGAGGTCTGGCAAAGCACCAACTCACCATAGGAGCACCCCGTCGACCGATGATGTCTGGTCGAGGTTTGAGGCTGTGGCGGTCCATGATGCAGGGGCAGGTGAATGTGAATGGTGCCAAACAGACAGCCAGGAGGATGATGATGTAGCTCACCAACACCATCACCTGGAAATCTAAGGAGGAGGAGTAAGAGGGTTTTTAGAGTCGCTTCATTCATCTTCTGCTCATCTCAGCTACTTATTATGCCAATAAATTCTTAACTTTGTCTGTGTTGGTTAGAAGAACTGTTAGTCTGTTTTTAGTACCAGAGGGTAGGGGTCTTAGTCTGAGGGAAAGATAATTTGCTAATGCCGGAAAATTCAGACAATTACAGGAAAGCACTGGAAAATCAATGTAGCATATGGACATACAATATATATCTGACATATCTTCACATAGTTACTCAAATATGAAATGATAGTGTAGTGAAAGTGTGTTAACAAAAATTGTGATGAAATATTTTCATCAACTTTTTTAGAAGAAGATGAGACACTGAGGAGACGGAACTGACATCATTAAACAATAATTGTGACTAAATCTCCAATGAACAAATGGATGAACAAAGAGGTGACTAAAAGGAGTCTACAAAAAAAAAACTTGAATGAAATCTCTCTATATTTTCATTGACGAAAAAAAAGGAGACGAAATTACATAGAAAGTTTTTTCAAACAATGACATAATCCAAAATGTCCTTCTTAAACTTGATGGCTGTACATTTCACTTTCTGCACGCCGGAAACTTCTTCCCAGTGACTCTGAACACATGCACAATTACCACAGTGCCAGCCTGTACCTAGCTACTGTGTGCACTTAAATGCTAGGACTGTAGGAACTCGGGCTGCATATCGTGACGGGAAAAGAAACATAATGGCAACAGCGGGGCGTGGTTGGAAAAAACTAGTTGACATTTGGACCCACTTCAAATAGAAGTCGGCAGAGAGAAAAAGTGAGTGTGTAGTATTGTCGGGAGAGGAGCTCTGCGGCTACAACTATCGTTAGGAAGAAAACCAAAAACATGAAGAGACACTTCTAGGCGCACCTCGAGCTAACCTAATGTTGAGCTATTAAATAACGTTACGTTAGTTTGAAAGCCATATAAGCCAACCACTAAAGGCAGTGATGTAATCATGACAATGGGACATTGGTACACTGGAAAGTCAGCAGCCCAGCCAGCTAAGTTAGGTAACCTTTTGCTTAGGAAAACTTGTTTGTTTTGGAGTGAACATATTATCCATGCTAAAGCACGTTTGATAGATTATGAGTGGTTCCATGCAGCTAAATGTAGCCTGCACATCTACTGGTTATTAAAATGCACAGCACCTTATGTAGAATATTGACTTTGGGCTTGAATATAGTTTGTTGGGTAGTAGACGGCTGTGTAGTACTTAGCTTGTGTTGTATGCAAAGAGACTCAAAATATTTTCTTCATAAATGGAAGTGTACAACCTATTGTAAACACTGTATGAGTATGACACAGTCTGTTGCAAGAGTTAGATTGTACGGGATTTGCTAATGTTGCATCTTTCCAGACTTGACTGTTTTATCCTTCATCATGTCTGGATGTATTGCTTTAATTAAGAACATCAGATCCAATACCCTTCATTCTTAATCATACAACCTGTCATTTTGTGGCTGCTTTTTGTTTTGATTTTCTTTCAGCCTCAGTTGGATGAAATCTTATGTGAAAGCAGTTTGCTGAAGTTTGACAAAAACTAGACCAAAATGTTTGCAACATTTGTCAACTAATCTGTTGACTACAAGAAGAAAAAAAAAATGTCAAGAGTTTGAGTCAACTAAAAAGGAACTAAAAATAAAAGGAATTAGGTGGACTTAATCTGACTAAAACTAACATGGAGTAGTATTACTAAATCTAAAAATAGCTGACAAAACAAACTGGAAATGGAAGTAAAGCTATGGTTTTATTTAAGATGCAATCACAAAAATGATCTCAATCAGTCCTTATAACTCTTTATAAACCAAAGAAATGGAAAGCAGACATTCTGCCCGGTGGATGGCAGGGGATCTTTACTTGAAATACAAGTCACCACTTACTGGATCTCTCTCTGCGGACCACATATCCAGCTACCAACCAGCCGATAGCTGTGACTGTTGCCAGGGCTCCAATGTGCAGGAATGGTGCTGTGGACTGGTAACAAAACACAATTATATAGAAGTGCTGTTAGTTGCTGGTAACCATTTAGAGAGTACAACAGAGTGCATTTTTGAAGAAAGTTAGATGCATATGTCAAAAACAGGTGAACGGGCTGACGATCAGAACTCTTTTTAAGTGTCTTACAGGGTTGATAGAGTAAACAAGGTTGTTCTGTCTCTCATTAAACTAATATATGAATAAAACTAATATATTTACTAGGGGTTGACTAGGGTTTTTCAGCAGTACTATGTTTTTGAGTCACTTCCAGTGATTTAATAGCCATCTTTACAAAGGAAGTCCTAACACTGCAAATACACCACGGACCAGTTGTTCAACATTCAAGAGCCAAATTTAATTTAAATGACTGGAAAATCCTTTAAAGGAATAGTTCAACTGTTCGAACTATTCCTTTAAGTTTGCCAAAACATACACATAAGATTACCAATGATGAGTAAAACTGTGAAAAATGAAAGTACTTAACCTACAATCATCCAAAGTATTACATGCTTTAAGTGCTGAGATTTCTAGCTTTCAGAAAGCACTTTCCTGTAATGTTGGAACAAACACACCCTATCATCTCACTTTAAATCCCTCATTCCAAATTATTGCCCTTTTATGGAAATTTTCATAATGTTCAGTCAGTTTAGTTGCAATTTACTGCACCTATCTTTAACTGACGCTATAATATAGTGTATGTCAATTTAGTCAAAAAGTACAAAACTAAGTAAGTAAAAACATGAAAGCAAAAAGAAAACATGCATTAGGTTTATGGCTGAGTCATGTCATTTTGATTCTAGACCAACCTGCAGTGATACAAGGAGGATGTCCCACTCATCTCCCCATATGTCATCAACAGAGACAACACCTGAGATAGCGGTAAGCAATGTAGCCAACACTCCAATCTGTGGAGATGAGGAGCACAATAATGAAGTCAGATTTTATTTCAAAAGTGTGTGTGAAGCAAATTCATGGCAAAAATTTAAGATTTAAATCAAAGCACCTTGTGAACCCAGTAGAGGTTCAGCTGTTGGCCCAAGGATATATGGAAAAGAGCTAAAATCTGAAAAAGAACCAAGATTTGGTGAGTTGTAGCTTAAGTGATCAATAAGGAAGTCTGCTAACATTTAGGGGTTTGAAAGAGTGTTACCAGTAAGAATGTGATGTAACTGAATCCCACGATGGTGGATGCGAGGATGGGGATCGTCTCATCCTTCCATTCTCCAGAGCGGTTGTATACTGACCTGGAGTGTGAACAGGTAAGGGCTGACTGATCTATGCTGATGGTAAAAAGCTTCCCCGGTTTGCCTAGTCCCATCCCTATCAAACATGCTGGTCCTAAAACATCAACAGTCACACAGTGGGGAAACTGACTCACCAGTTGAACTCATTGAAATCATTTTGAGCCACCAACCAGAAGTAGGCCCAAAAGAGAAGCAGAAGGAAAGAGCTGCACAAGATGATGAACCATGTACACTCCCACTGTAAAGGAAAACACAAACAGATTTGACACTATTTCAGATTTCAGTTTGTTTCTTAATTCCACACCAGGAATGAAATAACAAGCTCTGAGAAAAAAATTGAAGCCACTATACTAACAGTGGATCAAGTTGGTTTGTGTAATGTGAAAAGGGTTGGTTGCAGTGACAGTTCTCCTCAGATCAAAGGAGCAGAGCGGCTTTCATCTCATCGTTTTGGTTTTATGGCCCACAACTTCACTGTTTTGGTTCACTCTAAACAAGTCTTCTAGTGCTGTTTCCAGATGCAGTGGGCGACTGCTCTCAGCAAGAAGGCTCTAAGATCCCTCAGCAAACTAAATGCTCAGCACTGAGAAGCCGACAGACAACGTCAGCAACTACATGATGAACATAGTGGAACATTAAGCGGATAAAGCACCAGATATTTACCCCTGGTATTTGTCCATCCAGACCTAAAAGCACAGTGAATATTGTATCTGCTGGATGTGTAAACAGACAACTCTTTGCGAACACATTCCCCATATCTATTTTATAAGGTAGTTTGTGTCTGCTGTCCCCAAATGGCCAAAAAAAAGCAGTTAATGCTAGTTTTTTTTTAATTCATTCTCATATTTTCAATGTTTACAGGGGAAGAGAGTACTTCTAGCTTGGCTGACAAAATTGCAACACTATGAATATGAACGAGGAATCAATTTAGTTATGAATTAATTCTATTCAAATTATATACCCAGTAATGTAAGGCTCATTGGGAACTACAGTAGTTAAAGGAGTCCATTTCTTAGTCAAATCAAGCCAAATATTACGATATTTTTTGGTTGCTATGTGGTCATTACTAAGGGGTTTTTGCAGTACACTTCCCAGAGATCACTTTTCAGTCAAATTCTTCTTTGGATTTTCCCCAGGGTTGAGTCTCTGTAAGAGAAGCTCTTTTTGACTGTCAATGACTTCCTTTAATTCCTGTATGCCATTAGACAGACCTAGCCAACAGCAGATGTTTAGAACAGCAATTGTATTGAGCTCCTATAGGTTTAGTTAGTATTATTTTGTGTCAGCTGGCGAGGAACTACTGTAGCAAAGCAGTCTATTAATAGTTTCCATGTTATTACTGAAACATGTTTTCTCATTATTTAACCCCAAACTCTACATTCATCTGGCTTGACATATGCGGCAAAGATATAGAGGAGAGTTTGTGCTGCACTCAGGGACTCTTCCCTTCAGTAGTTAACTGGATTAGCTTCTAATGCCATCTGAAGGGAGGTGTGGCGTATGATAGGCCAGCCAACAGATCCTGTTCAGCACTGATCAGCTTTGCACCACACCATGCCTGGACTCACCCTTTCCAGCGGCTTATATAAGAGACCGGGAGATAGTTAGATGTGTGTGCAGGTAAAGAGCAAATGGCCTTCAATGATGAAGCTGTGGAGTCTACACAGAAAAGCTTTTGAAGGGTCTTACTATTAATCAGGAGAGGAGAATGTATGCAAATGCATCAAGGATTATCTTCTAACCTGATACAGCCAGTAAAAATATTACAGTATAAATTAGGATATGACAAGTTCCAGGGGCTGTTTTTAATTGGCTTAGCTTCTACCTGGAGGTCAGGTGACGATACATGGCTATGAGGAACTGAGCCAGAGTCACGTTGTCAATTTAGCTCATGCAACCAAACAACAGTGGAAATATTGTCCTAAATAGTCACTTTTAACAGTCTCCACTATGGCCTTTAAGTACAAGTCCATGTAATTCCAACTAAATCAGACCAGTTCCGAAAATGTGTGACGTAGAAATATGGTTCCTCCCTGGTTAATATTCATTTTTGAAAGTTTTTTTTACATTCTGGTGTCTACTCCAGCTGTGGTGGGCTTGCATTGGAGAAAAACACCTGAAAGCCACTATGTGATGAAGTGAGTGTGTGAAAGAACCTATAAAATAAATTCTAGCATATTTCTGAAAATGCCATCAGATTACTGAATTATATATATACCCCAATTTTCCCAGAAAAATTAACCAAATTAGCATTAAAAACAAACAAACAACAAAATTCTCTGTTGTCTGTTTATATGTCTCATCAGAGACCTGTTGGGAGATAAGGATTCCCGTTTCAGGCAGACGATCCCCAGTGGGGTCAGAGGAAGGTTGTGACTAACAGGTCAAGTAATCCCTGGCTGAGAAAATCTCCAAGGTAAAGAAAATGGTGACGAAGAGAAGCTTGTTCTTCAGTAACTACTGTCAAAGTTCCATTTAGGAAGACGGTAAGTAAAACAAGTCACTACTTGACTGCTCCAGTGGGAGTGTTCACATGTTCCAACCTTTAGAAAGCCATTCTCACTGTGCAGTACACTTCATTTTCAGAGGAGCTGTGTGATACCTGACACTTTCTCCTGAGTGCTACAAAGTCTCTCCATCTCTCCAATTAGAACTGCTGGTGCCCAACTTCTGACAGTGCTCATAAATCCTGATCTATGTGCTGACTTCGTATGATAAAGCTCTCCGTCCTTCTTTCCTCTGCTGATAAATACTGCACAGAATGGCCTATGTCAGTGTCAGCTGATGATGGACACTGCAAATTAAAATTAACGTGGCTGTATTCTAGATTGAAAAAGGAACACTGAACAAATTAACAATAATATAGTATATAGGTATGCAAATATATACTGTGGATATGTTACATTACTATTTCTCACAGAAACAATGGTAGAAAAAGTGGGACTGAATAACAGAATTCAACCATTGATTATACTGGTGGTGCACTAGATTATGGCAATTACCTGAATCCTCTACAAGGTCATGTTGCGTATTATACGTCGCATTATCAATTAAGCACACTTGGAGTTTGCAAAAAAGCACCTAAAGGACTCTCAGACTGTGAGAAACAAGATTGAAACAAGATTCTCTGGTTTGATGAAACCGAGATTGAACTGTATGGCCTCAGTTCTAAGTATAATATCTGGAGGAAACCACACACTGCTCATCACCTGCCCAATGCCATCCCAACAGTAAAGCATGGTGGTGGCAGCATCGTGCTGTGTTTTTCAGCAGCAGGGACAGGGAGTCTGGTCAGGGTTGAGGCAAAGCTGAATGGAGCAAAGTACAGAGATATCCTCTATGAAAACCTGGTCCAGAGCGCTCAGGACCTCAGACTGGGCCAAAGGTTCACCTTCCAACAGGACAATAAACACACAGCCAAGACAACGCAGGAGTGGCCAGTCAATGTCCAATCAATTGAATTTACCACAAGTGGACTCCAGTCAAGGTGCAGAAACATCTCAAAGACTATCAGGAGAAATGGGAGTTACCTGAGCTACATTTCAAGTGTCATAGCAAAGGGTCTGAATACTTATGTCCATGTGATATTTCAGCTTTTCCTTTTTAATAAATTTGCAAAAATTTCTAAAATCCTGTTTTCGTTTTTTAATGATCAGCTATTGAGTGTGGTTTTAAGAGCGAAAAAATGAATTTAAAAGATTTCAGCATAAGGCTGCAACTTAACATAATGTGAAAAAAGTAACGGGGTCAGAATACTTTCTGAATGCTCTGTATAAAAACCTTTTTAAGACCTGTATTTTTTGTCAACTTTGGGGCTGTGCAACAAGCTGTAAATGGACTGACATTTTATCACCTTAGAAGCTGATACACACAAACACAGATGTACACAAACTATATTTACCCTCTATTTTCTTGAGGTAATATAATGTTGCTGTGGGCCATGAGGCCAAAGTGCACAGTTGCCACTACACACACAGAGGCAGAGCGTCAGTACTCACGATTTCTAAAAGAACATTAAGCCTTAAACACATAGAAGCGCTGACGGGGAAATCCACCCTGGATTAAAACACTGACTATCTTTCATAATAAAACCAGTCACACATCACTGTGCTGCAGTGTAAACAGACAGCACTCGAGTACGTGAATGCTAGCCTCTCCGCTTATGTCTCTCTTGCAAGCACTGCACGTGTGACTACATGAAGCTTTGTAAGTGGAGAGTGAGAGGGGAGAGGTAGCTACGTGCTTGTCTTTTTTCCTCCTGGTCAGTACAACATCAGTGCCCCATTCACACATTCAGTAAATGGACTAATTTATGGCCAAGCCACTGGCTCTTTGTGATAAGACATCCAAACAGCAGGAGCTGTGACTGCCCAGTGGGTATGCAACACAGCTGGGTGTCTGGCCCTGCTTTACACATTCAAACACAGCACTGATTCTGTTACTTGCTTTATTGTAGGGATGGTTTTCCCCAGTTACTAGGGCCTGGTCAAGAAGCGCTTAAGGAATTTAAGAGAAAAAGTTAGGATGACTTCAATGTCTAATGGATTTTTTAGAAACTTTTCTGATTTAAAAAGATTCCTAAAAGAATTAGGCAACGAATTCATTAGAAAGCGTACTAACACCTTAGAAAGATAAGACAAATGTTAGGCGAATATTATGGTGACAAACTATTTAAACTGACAGGACGGAAGGTTTTTAAAGGTTGAATTTTCTGAAGTGTGTCAACAGAGTGATGTTCAAAACGAAGCATCTAAAATATTTCCATTTGGGGTGTTACAGTGGCCATCCTAAGACATGTACCATGTAGACTGCAACATCCCTGGTTTGAAGACTATATACACTTTTCATTAAATCCAAAAATGTCGCAAAAATATGTAAAAAAAAAAAAAGACATGGTCAAATGGTAAAGTGTTTTGTTTTTTTTAACAATACGTGGTATCTAAAGAAGAACTAAAGGGAAATACAAGGTAAAAAAAGGAGCCTGTAATACCACAACCAAAATGACCAGAAGGATGTTGCACTTGGGTTTGCTGTTGTGTAGTGTTCTGTTGCCTTTCACAAAGCCTGACCCATTTTTGGCCTTGAGAACCAGAAACTGGAAAATAGTTCATTTATTCTTGAGCTGCGGTCAGGTTTCAGTGCAGCCTCAGGAGGATTGTCTAGTCTCATTATCATTCTCTATTTTCCTCTGCTGTACACTATGTACAGTAAGCCAATGGACATACACACTCTACTTAATCTAGTTTCTATATGTAAAGGCTTATCTACAGGATCTTTGTACAGTACTAGAATAAACATGGAGCTTAAATGCCCTTTTATAACTACTTTTGTTCTTAAGCTTTTATCATAAAATCATTAGACAAACATACAGTAGATGTATACACGCATCTCTCTTAGTATATCAATCCTGCCACTTGTTCTTATCATTAAAACCTTTATTTTGGTAAGACTGCATCTTACATATTATCCATGCAGTGGTGTAAATGTCTTTTGAGTGACTGAGTCAAAGACCAGGTTACTGGTACTTCTGGTAATTCCAAACAATCACCAGCTTTAATCAAAGGTTGATGATTTGATCATCCGTCTGCAACAACTTACCAACTAACCATAACATTAGTGCAGTAACAGAATAAGGTTGTACCAGTAAAAGTAAGGTATAGCTATGTTTTGATTTGTATAATAAGCAAATAATATTGGATTTTTTTCTAATTGTTAGTGTGATATTACTCAATGATCAGAGGTATTATCTTACCCTGGAGCTGTCATCTTGGGAACGCTGGTAGCGTTTCCAGCGGCAACCATAGATCCCAGTAACAAAGGACACAAAGACTTGCTTCTCATAGACCTGTAAGGGTTGGTGTTTCACCATGCTCCTTCAGCCTCAACGCACCACCAGTCTGTTAACATCCCACACAGGACAGGGAATCCTGTAGAAGACCAAAGTGTTACTACACGGGACAAGCTTTCCAAAAATTAGCTCAGTCTTTGTACATACAATTACATTTTTCATCAACACGCCATTTCACGTCATGTTGCTGAGGTATATTTTCACAACAGAGTGAAGATGTTGATAGCACTGGGCATTGTTTAGAGTAACAATACCTGTGAGAGGAAGTCAACACACTATTCAATAGTGAGTCATGTCTGGGACACAGACATAATAATAAGGTATACAATTTACAGTCAGTAGGTCAGCCTTTACCCATCTAAGGATTATGACAGTGGAAAAGTTGCAAATAGGTATCAGTAGGTAAGTGGTGCTTATCTATGGCTATGACTTAATCCTTGAACAAGAAGAACATGAATTAAAAAAAACAAAGAGTCAGATGGAGACAGCATGTTGCTCTCAAACTCACTTCTGCCTCAGAGAAAAATTTGTTGCCTTGGTGGCAGGTAAAAATGTCTTGGCACAGAAGGTGTTGTTTTTCATGGCTCTCTGGAAGAGTCACGGCTGTGCCTTGTCTTTTTGTTCTCTCCTTTATTACTCAAAAGCGATCTCTTGCCTTTTTTCATTTTCAGATTTGTATGGCGTTACAGACTGAATTACTGAACTGCATAATTTTAGTTTGTGTGTGTATGTATGTGTTATTTATATACTGTCTAAAAATAAAGCTGGATTCTGGGAACAAGTTCTCAGTCTGAGCATGTGATCCTCAGGGCCTTTCTGTTAATAGAGCACCTTGATGTCCTGTTGAGTGACAGTTCAGAAAATGTCGACTTTCAAAACATACCAGTTTGTTTTTTTTAAATGGTGTTGCTTAATGGATGACAAATGTCAGTTTGTCAGCGAGATGGCCCTTTGGTCCAGACTGAAATATCTCATCAATTATTACAGGGATTGCTATGAAATTTTGTGCAAACATTGGTGATCCCGAGAGGATGAATCCAACTGACTTCGATGATCCTTTGAGTTTTCATGTAGCAGTTCCATGATATTGACATTTGTGGTTCAGAGTGAAAATATTTCAACAACCGTTGGATGGATTGGCATGACAGTTACAGATATTTTAGCAGCCTAAAAGATAAATTCTATAGACTTTGTTGATCATCCGTCCTTTCCTCTAGTGCCACCATCAGGTCGAAATTTTCACTTACTTAGTGATATAGCTTGACATGTGCTGGATGGATAGGCACAAAAATTTGTACAGACAGTCATGGTTACAAGACAATGTATTCTAATTTGACTTTGGTTATCCCTCACATTTCCCAATAGTGTCACTATGAAATAGACATTTTTGGTTCAGAGTGAAATATCTTGAAAACTTTTGCATGGTTTGCCTTGATATTTTTGACAGATAATCAAGGTCTCGAATGGACAGATTCTCATGACTCTGGTGATGTCCTGACTTTTCATCTAGCCCCATTACCAAGTAAAAAAAAGTATTTTGCATAATACTTTGCTTTATGATTAAATACCTGCAAAAGTTATGACAGCCTCAGTCTCACCTCCCATCTCCACACAGGATCTCTGGAGCTCAGCCAGAGTCTACATCGGGTTCTAGGTCACCTCTTACCGAAGCCCTTCTCCCTAATTGCTCAGTTTGGCTGGGCGGCCAGCTCTAGGAAGAGTCCTGGTTGTTCCAAACTTCTTCCATTGAAGAATTATGGAGGCCACTGTGCTCTTGGGAACCTTCAATGCAGCAGAATTTTTTTGTAGCCTTCCCCAGAGCGATGCCTTTTCACAATCCTGTCTCTGAGCTCTGAAGGCAGTTCCTTCAACGTCATGGCTTGGTTTTTGCTCTGATATGCTTTGTCAGCTGTGAGACCTTATATAGACAGGTGAGGGCCTTTCCACATCATGTCCAATCACTTCACTTTACCACTGGTGGACTTCAATTAAGGTGTAGAAACATCTCAAAGATGATGAAAAAAAATTGGGAGGCACCTGAGCTACATTTCAAGTGTCATAGAAAAGGGTCTGAATACTTATATCCATGTGATATTTTAGTTTTTCCCTTTTTAATAAATGTGCAAAAAATTCTAAAATTATGTTTTCACTTTGTCATTATGGGGTATTGAATGCAGATTGACGAGGGAAAAAATGTTGTTGTTTTTTTAGCATAAGGTTGCAACATAACAAAAAGTGAAAAAAGTGAAGGGCTCTGGATACTTTCTGAATGCACTATATAGTATGGGTTACCCAGCTTATTGACAATGCTGCAGAGATGGCTAAGTAAAGATACACAATATTCTTTAAGCCAGACTGCAATTGAACTCCACACTGTGCAGCTGGATGGAAATGAATGAAGTTTATTGCCTCAAAGCATCAATTACTTCCAGTTCCTGGTCATGCATGTACTGTACACTCTAGACCACTGGGCTTCCGCAGTGAAATCGACCAGTCAAATAGGAAAGTACACACATAAATTAATTTAAAAATTGAAGAAAAAAACCTTGGAAAATAAAGTTCATAATATCCTGATTTTCATTCACACACAAGCCCTGCATCCAGCTGACTCTGGATAAGTGAATATGAATATGAGTCCCAAAAAAGGGTAGAGAGAGTGCACTACATCACTCACGTTACTGGCTCATGTTAAGGCAAGCGGTAGCACTGTCATAAAGGACACAGCCAGAGAGTGCCTCTGAGGGGCAGCTGCAAGTGTCACTGGTCACTATCGCCTGTCCCCCTGCAGGCAGCATTTTATCCACATGACAAGAGAAGATGGATGAAGCATACAGCTTTGATGCTGCAGTCACAGCGACAATAGTAATGTGTCAGAAAAACAAGGCCTCCTTATTCATTTCAATTAGACGACTGCACTGGTACAGCAGGGGTGGAAATGCAGAGGGGTTTGTGGGGCAATTTAAAAAGCCCACCCTAATCCTCACCACTTATGAAAAAAAGAGCCATTTGGTGCTGTTAACTTGTCAGTAACCCCCACCGTGACCATGGCTATTTCCCTGGACCAGTCCATGTGGACGAGGAGGAGGTTTTTGAGATAGAAAAACACTCTCAGCCCTCAGAAGCTGAGCTTAAAACTCTGCCGAAATAAAATGTTTACCATTTTATTGTTTATCTTTTTTTTTGATAAAACGGCGGCAATGAAGGGCAATTTCCCAGTCAGATAAAGGTAGATAGGGCGTGTTTCCTAGTAAATGGTCCATAACAAAACTAGAATTGAAGCCTCACAGTTGTGTGCCCACGCAAACCAGTCACGTTGCGGTTCACATCAATGTCTGTCCAGGATCATATAACAAAAGACAGAGCACAAAGTTATAGCCATGACAGTAGACAATGCTTTAAATATGGATGTTGCTGCAAATTAGATACAAATTCTAAGACGTGGATGCTTCACACACATCTTCAATCTGGCAGCCAAGATAATCTATACAGTCACCACAGTTTCAAGGTGGGCTCCCAGGATTAGTGTCACCAATTCAGTATCCGACCAAACGTGAAATATGGTCACAATCTGCCCTTCTGTTCATGAGTTATGGTGTTGAATAATGGCCAGAAAAGTGTTTTTGCAGGACATTATGATGACACAGTGAAATTGACCTTTGTGTGAAATTGTGTTATAATTAGTGTATGAATTCTTGAGCTATGGCCAAAAACCTGTTTTGTGAGGTCACAGTGACCTTGAACTCTGAAGTTTGACCTGACCAACCTAAGCAGTTCATCCTTGAGTCCATGTTGACGTCTGTGCCAAATTTAATGAAATTCCCTCAAGGTGTTCCTGAGATATCGCGTTAATAGGAATGGGACACGCGGATGGACGGACCATCCGACAACATAATGCCTCCGACACTGCCTGTCGCTGTTGTGGAGGCATAACAAACTGCTCCGTGTCTCTGAGCAGAGAAATTACAACGTGACAGGGAGACCAGCCCAAATTGTCTGTGTACTGCTAACTCTTTCTCCATGTCACTTCAAGATTTTCAGTGATTCAAAAGGGAAAACACTGGAACAAACCTTAGTTTGACACACAGATGTCAAGCTATTTCACCTTTGAAATCTCTGACCTGCTGCTGGTGCCAGAGGAAAAGTCAGAGGACCACAGAAATCATCAGAATTGATCCTTTATGGACCTTGAAGAACTGTACCAAATGTCATGGAAATCCAAATAGTTGTCAAGATATTTCACTCTGAAACACAAATCTCAATCTTCATGGCGGCACTACAGAAGAAGTCAGACGATCACTGAAGTAAATGACCATGAATATCTGTACAAAATTTCCTACGAATCCATCCAGTAGTTGCGATATTTCTGGACCAAAGTGGTGGACTGGCCAACTGAACTGCCAGACCGCCATAACCAGCCCTAAAATCAAGCCACAAGAATGGCTGGAATGCTACCAATGAATGGGCAATGAATAAAAGTTCATTTGTTATCTAGAGAAGTAAAGTTGGATGAAATAACAGATACATGCAATCTTGGCCTTCTCTTTCATTATCAAAAGCCTGTATATTTCATTAACGATATGTTAAATTTCCCAGTTTGTATTATAGACTTATTTAAAACCTATACATATCATCCAACAGCTAGCTAGCTTTTCGAGAACCATCTTATGGTTGCCGTACCAACTCACAACATCCACCACTGACTGGAAAATAGCTTGCGATGACGACATTTGCCCTAATCAATATTCTTACCTCCGGTTGGTCAGTGTTGACAACCTGGAAGCAAAGCCTGGATATCATTGTCTTCCATCACTGTACTAAAATAAAATGAGAATATCTAAAAAAGTAACAAAACCCCAATACAACGTCGTTGGCTATTGAGTGTCACATGCGTTATAATACTTGTATCATGCATTGTATTATGCATTGTATGTCCTATTCAGGTGTTCTCAGGGGTTACGTATGAATGTTTGTTTAGGACTCAATGCTAACTTAATCTATACAACAGTCTTCCGAAGGAGGAAACTGTTGTTCATCGACCTCGCATATCTTCATCCTTTCACTGTTGACTGGTTATTATATGGGAACTCCCAGGCCTGAGGGAGCCTTCTGTATTCAGAGGAGTTGGCAGATTCCCAGCATTCACATCCTGACCCCATCCTCAAACAAGGGCTAACTGGAGCTGAAATCACAGGGGCCTTATTCCAGCCAGGTTGGCCTATTGTCTCTGTGGTTTTCTACCATGGTGCTATCGTCACAGAGCTGAGGTCATAATGAGGTAAAATACACTTCACTCCACTTTGCTGGGTGATTTCAAGCTTCTTGAAAATAACTCCACATAAATTATGTCAGGTATGTATTCATTAAAAGGATGCAAATATGAAAAGTCTGTCTTCCCATATCTGCTTTTATTGTCCAGTAAGTATAAACTGGACTAAAGTAAATGAAACTGATGTAGCCAGAGGTTGCTCCCTAATGTGGATAAAACGGAAATGTTTTCTCAAGAGGGACAGGTAGGTGTTTCTGTCTGACATCAGGGATAATGCTCTGATAGTCATCTGTTTTTAATGAAGCAAAGCTGTGCGAGGATAAAAGGCAATGCTTGTTTCAAGTCAAAATACTGTTTCATTCAAGAGATCCAAGAAAACATGGAACTGTTACTGGAAAGTGACAGGCAAAGTTCTTCTGGATCCTGGATGCCCATCAGAACTCAACCGAAAGGATGAATCTGCCATTATAAACCACTGTTCCTTTGACGAGTTGTCTTCAACACACTCTATTTACAGTATAACCACTGTGAGCAAATGCACACACACATTTCTGAGAAGAAAAGCTTTTAACCTTTGATGAACCCACATTTACCTGATATAAAAACACAGCACATATAATACAGTATATGTGCTGTAATGAGTCAGCAGTGTTGGCTGATTTTACTGCTGTACCTACAGTGAACAGGAACTGTACTGTTGCTTGGACTCTCAGCTCTAATGCCCGTATTAATTTTTAATGTAAATTCTCTTGTTTCTTTTAGCTTCTGTTACATACCATATACAGTATAGTCTCTCGGCACATTTGCCAGCACCTTGCAACTTAGTGAAGAAGAGAGCTCTCCATTTATTCCTTCAATTCACGCAGGTTCACAGCCTACACGTATGACAAAGCTCTCGCCTGTGGGCTTTCTGCCGCCCTCTCATTCAGCTGGCTTCAGGCCAGTTTCCTCTCATGAACCCGTCATTTACCTGAAAGGCCTTTACTACTCTCCTTGCTTGCCAGCTTCCAGAAGTAACCTGGCTACTGTCACCATGCTCCCGGCGCTGCAGGCGCCTCGCTGTGTCAAAGTTGTCAGTGGAGTTAGAATTATGTGCTCATTGAATAATAATACAGTAATCCACTAAGTCTCATCCAACCAACTGCCACAGAGCCTCTGCCATATCTGTCTATTATTAGCCTTTTATCTCGGTCACTGTCGCCTCTTTCCGGACTTCCATCGTTCACTCCTTCATGAAATTTATATATGCATGCATTAATAATACCCTTCAGAAAATATTCTTTCAGTGGATTTAGCCAAAAATAGAGTTTCCATTAGTGCCACGTGCTCATTATCCCCACAGAGAAAGGAAGTATGAGGGCACAGCCTGGAAACAATGGGTTTATGAGGTGCGTTTGTTATCAACCTGTGTCCATCAGGTGGTCGGCAGACATGGGCTCCTGCTAGTTAAGGCGAGACCTGTTCTCGGGCCCTGCACATCATCAGCCAAGCAACACCTGTCAGTTGTGAGGCAGTGTCTGATTTATTAAAGGTGATGTAGGTCTGACAGATGACGAAAGTGACGCTACAGGAAAGCCAGGGTACAGATAGAGATGAAAGAAAACTGTTAGTCAGATATATCTTCTACTAATCAGATTTGGGGGGACTGAAGGACAGACCAATGAAATTAAAGCTTGATTCATTTGCCTTGCAAAGATGATGATATCACCACCCAGTTCAAAGATGTTTCCTTTTTTTTTTGATCAAAAAACCTACCATAGGTCAGTAGATAGCCTTTAAATACCCTCATTACATATAAACATGCAGTGAGGAAACTGTATGGGGACAACTGAATTATGTGCAGTATAAAGGGATAACTTAGTATTATAATGGTTTCACATTTAACCAAAGAGAATTTAACTACCTCCTAAATTCAATTTACCTTGTCAGAAAAATGGTATCCTATACCCAAATTCTGAATGCTGGGAAATGGAGGCATATAAAAATAATTCAGTTGATTGTGTGTTTTCAAGTAACCATTTCTTGTTTTTGTGTAATTTCAAACACTGACTTTAGTTTTCTGTGTCTGTACCAAAGAAACTTACACAAATCTCAGTTCTGCAACAAGTGCTCCCTGAGATTGCTCAGTAAACCAATGCAGCTTCTCTTATTTCACAAACAGCCTCATGCAGTATGTTGGAGAATCTTGTCTGTAACTGTCATCTGCATTTTCTCCATCCTATCCTATCCTTCCATCTGTCATATCTACCATAATGTATGGACGCTTGTGGAGAGAGAATCGTCATAGTAGACGGACATTCTGCTGCTGCTGAGTGGTCTGCGCTGAAATGAGCCATGCTAGAACTGATGTGTGTGAAAGAGTCCTCAGAAGATCTGATTGACAAAAAAAAAAAAAAGTGTGGATGAATTGTTTAAAAAAAAAAAGAAAAGAAAAAAGAAAGGACGCACTGAGTACAGATCAACTCATACTGATCGTAAAACAAACCACAGTGCCAAGTGACAGTTAGGCTGCGTGGATTAGGTTTAATGTGGATAATCCGACCAAGTGCGCACAAACACGTACCTTACCTCCACGGCCGACTTTTCTCTCCCACAATGTTGAAAACGTCAGAAGCTCTCGGTTAATCGGTTATTTCCACGGATGTTGTTGACATAATGTCGTTTCTCCACTGCTGGACTTCACCGATTCATATGGCAAGTCTGCGAAGTTACTTTTGGCGACAGTGCGAGGCGAACCGATTGCGCACATCAACCAACTTTATACTGTAGCAGCAGACACGGTTGTAACGCATGAAAATAAGGGATGTTTCTTTAAATGAGGGGACCGTCTCTCCTTGAATAAAATGTCCCATCAGTGCTCATGCAGAAGAGTTAAAAAACTGTAATCCGTCCGACACGGTGTGGGTGGAGCTGTGAGGCACGCTGCGAGAAGGCTCCAGTCTGAGCAGGTTTGAGCCTAACCACAGCCTCTAACTGCTGTGCTTGCGACTGGTATTTTTTACAGTGTGCATGGTGACTGGCACAGGTAAACGGACCTGAGCAGCAACACTGCAGCTTTACTACTACTGGTGAACATGGAGGGAGAAATGTTGATATGGGCTACTGTGGTGTTTCCACTGTGTTCTCTGTCAGTCATAACACTTTTGATATCAATTTTTAAAAGGTTAATAAATTGTAACTAGTGACTTTATTGATGGCTAATAAATCTTTTACTAAAGAACAAACCTGATGACTTATATGTTTGTGTGTGTGTGTGTGTGTGTGTGTGTGTGTGTGTGTGTGTGTGTGTGACCACTTACCTTCTGGACTTAAATCCATCATTAACGACTTTTTATGGTTTTGCTTTGTTTTGCTCTCTTATGTTATTATTATGAACACATAATGGGTAACCAACATCAATAATTGCATTGTTTCATTATGACTCATAACTGACCTGCAAAGCTTTAGTAAATTATTATGAATCATAAATTAAACCTTATAAACTAATTATAAAGGGTACCTCACTAGAAAGTGATACATTTTTAATTGACAAAGCACAGCTACACCGCTATTGCATTCAAGTTTCAGTCATTTCAATAATTCCGCTAACAGTCTGTTTTCACATGAAAGTAAGGCTCACTTTCAACCTGAACTACTTCTGATATAAAGTGAAGAATTCTGCCTCTGCCTCTGAAGTTACAAAATAAGACTTTTTTTCAACTTCAACCTTTCTCAGGAACTTTCCAGAAACAAGATAGGACTCACTGTCCGACAGGGCAGTTATTCTGCTTGTTTAAAACAGTGCGGATACAGTATTTGAAATGTTCTAGATCTATGGAAGCATCATACTTCAGTCTCAGTCCTCTCAGCAGACATAAATATTATGCTGTAAATCTGGCATTATGGATAATAAAATTTCAGCGGGATAAGACATCTGAAACATAGGAGAAAGATGTAGAGAGGAGGAGGGGAGGCGAGCCGACACACACGATGAAAAGTCATCTGAGATTTGTAGCACTTGTTGTTAACTGTCTCCAGCCTTGTTTGTTCCATTTTGAAGACAATTGCGAGACATGTGTTGATGGATAGACCGGGTTTTAGGAGAGTAGATTAGACACTGATGACAAATTTTTGAGACAAAGTATAGTGCTCAGGGAGTTGTTTTACGAGGGTTATGTCAAGTATGTTGCAGGTTTTAAGTGTGTGAGGAAATGTCAGGAAGGAGAGATCAAAGATAAGAGAGAAATAACTTAATTAAACTTCTCAGTGGGGGGGCTGAAGTTGCCAAGGTAGGTGGGTTGGAATTGGCCCCATCTCTAGGAAACGTTGTTGCTTCCTGGAATTTACCAAGCAGATGTAAAGGGGAGGCAGTTAGGAGGTTTGGAAAGGGTTGATGGAGTGCAACACTGTGAAGGAGAGTTTCCACGGAGCAGACACAAACACGAAGGCTCAAAGAACAGATGTAGGTGCAGAGATAGGGAAGGAGATGAAACTAATTATGTCTGTCATTTTCATGGATCCCTGCTATTTTACTGGAGTGAGAGCTCCGCGAATAATTACTACTTACAATGACTATTTTTAAATCCAGCTCTCTGAAAAGATGAATTTCATTTGTTCAACTGTTTTTTTTTTCAGCCTCTTTGTCTCATCATAAAAAGTTTAGCACTGATATTCCTGGTGAAGTTTTAACAATCTTAATCTTACATTTACTTCATTGACATTACATTTCTGACATTAGTCAGTCAATTTGAAAGGGTTTCATGACCTTAAGTGGTCAAAAAATACTCTCTCTCAGCATATAGAGAAGTTTTCATCTTTCTCTATATGCTGAGAAGAGCATATTGAATTAAAAGGTGGAAAGTTTTTAATCCTGAACATGACTCGCTCTGCTGTGCTCTACTCTGGTATTCTCTTCACTTTACAGCTACTAGACTATTTTGGCAACTAAACTCCTTGTTGTAAAACTTAGCTGTACAACACTGTACAAAATCCAGCAGGACAGTCATTGCTAACACCTGGCAAAGAGGGAGAGCAGATGAGCAAGAGATCTATTCCAGGCCCAGCAGTCAGAGATTAACCCTTGGTTTGGGATAATTACGTCAGATCCCTTTAATCCTAAACAATTTAGCAGTGGCAGTGATGCTCCGGCAACTACACGTTCTCTTACAGATGGAATGCATTTACTAGACCTGTGATGGTGTCTTTAACTAAAAGTTACGGAATATTTCAATGAAATGCGGCAACAAGCCGAGAAAAGCACTTTAGTAAAACCTAATATTTGGTTAGCTAATTCCAAATCTGAATGACTAGTTTACATTCATATCACGGTCTGTACTTGTAATTGGACTCATCACAGCGTAACTGAAAACATTGTTCATTTCATTGTTTCAGCCGAGCATGATGATTATGATGGTAGCAGTTGTGACAGTAACAGTAGCACTAACACGGACAGTAGTACAGGAGAGTGTTACTTTGCCTCCTGTGTTTATAGCTAGCTCTTTGACGGCATCTAGTGGTCGGGGGAACCATCTCCACTGCTCAGATGGAAGTTTCTGCCACCACAGGGCACCTGTGCCCACCGCACTGCCGGCCACCTTGCCCTCCTGTGGACGATAGAAAAGATACTGTGAAATTAATCTCTGATATTTCCCCTATTAAGAGCAACTGCACTGAAAGTAATCCCTCATTTCATCAGGGAAGGTGGGAAAGCCTGAATTACAAACTGGGGCATGGAATTTGAGACAGACATGGGCATTTACCAGGCTG
Organism: Xiphias gladius; assembly: GCF_016859285.1. Classification (NCBI taxonomy): domain Eukaryota; kingdom Metazoa; phylum Chordata; class Actinopteri; order Istiophoriformes; family Xiphiidae; genus Xiphias; species Xiphias gladius. Next base: position 24,194,537 of record NC_053416.1, on the reverse strand, counting down.
TGGAAGTCTAACGAAAGATGCCATCGGTTGCATCATGAGAAATGTTGGATCTAGAGTTTTTGGAGCTTGACCTATATAAAAAGGAGTAAAAGTCAGGATTTTTTAAAATGTGTTTCTTGCAAGCCTCCCAACTTTGTTGAAGTGCAGAACTAAATACATGTAATAAGAAAGCTATATGTGCTGTATGTTGTCAAAGCACAATAGGCTATAATAGGAACACAAAATCTGAGAATTGAAGCCTTAATTCCCTCTGACATATTACATCTCATAAAATCTGCTTTAGGAATGTCATTGAAATACAACTAGAGGAGCAGGGAAATGGGTGTAGTGATAGCCAGGTACATAGTTGTAAATATTGCAACGCTGAATTAAAATAACTGGTCACAGATTTTAAAATGACATGTCCCAGTGCACAGAGGATTCGCCAACAATTATGTTATAGAAAATTAACAAACAAGGCTGGAGACAGCTGACAGGAAGTGCTACAAATCTCAGATGACCCTGGAATCTTGTTTCCAGGCTGGTCCCGCCCTGGGAGAGGAACCCCCTCCAGGTCCTAAAGCCTGAAACTGGAGCCCAGCTGGAGCACTCGGACACGTAAAACCAAGTTGCCCCTCATTACTTAAAGATTATGTCAGTACCGAAACACAGGAAGCTTTTCCCTTTAGTTTCCAAGACAGTTTCATCAGTATATTCCCAACTACTCCAATAAAATAAACTTGAAAGTTGGATTTGTGATACATAAAGTAAAGGTGGTATAACTGTTTTTTGGGTTTTTTTTTTTAGATGCAGTGTTTCTCTACACTACGTATCTATACTATGGTGGTGTCCTCATGTAGAAACCAGCATACTTGCTTTTAAATTCCTGTTTTTATCATGGCTTCACTCATCTGTGCACTGAGGATTTACAAACAATTTTGTTATAGAAACATAAACAAATTCACTTGAATAAATTATATAGAATATAATACTCCCTCTTACTCCCTTGTACCAGTGAGGTCAAAAGCATGTGTATAACAAAAAGAGACAACAACATGCTACAGCACTGCTGCATTAATGACAGATTCATAATTCTGTGCGCGTGTGCTAAAACATTCACACGTGTATGTATGAATGTTTTTTTCATCAGACTCCGAGTGCATAGCAACAGCTGCAGAGAAATAATAACACGCTCTAGAGAACAGGAGCAGTGTTACACCGGACATGCATCCGCCCCTTCTGTAACTCCCACTTCTAAACACAGAGCAACTCTAAGGCAGGGGGAGGATACACATGACACCAGGAAGAAGAGAAGGAAGCATTTGTCGGAAAAAAAATGAAACCAGGGCACTCAGTTCCCACACTCCTTACACATACCAGATTAATACACATAGAATTGAATTATTATCACCATATACACCTCAGTGGCTACTTTTGATCCATTTAGTCTTTTTGATGTTCTCATTGAGAGGAATACATGTCTAAGGCTTGAATGAAAAAGAAAAACTATACTACTGAATATGTCTGTAAAAGCTACTACATTAGCAAGTTTGCCTTTGCTGCTCCAGGCTCTGTTGAGGAGAGCTTACGTCTAACTCAGATGGCTATAAGATTATAAAGGCATTGATATAGTTACCAGGAGGAATCAGGCAGAATCGCGTCTGAGCTTTGCTGCCTCTAGATTCCCTCTACATTTTTCATGAAACTGGTTTCAAAAATTACACATCACGGTGGAAATGACCCGTGACTCATGGTATCACATAGTACGCTGCTGCCATGGTCATCACATTTGTGTCAGTTCAGTGCTAAATGGAGTAAAACCACTTCGCTGAGACTGTCAGGCCCTATCTCTTATGGTTATGACTGGCTCGTGTTGTTGTTAGATGGACGGGTAGCTTTCAAAGGACATCCTGTTGTCTCCTGCAGTTTACTGTACGTTCCAGTAGTGATAGGGATCTGCAGCTAACCCAATGTGACCTGAATTCCCTGCAGAGTTTCCCTTGTTTAAAGGGGCAGTCCATTGATTTTACATGGAAAGGTCATTTAACCCATCAAGGAGAGTATGTCTGAGCCTATCAAAACAGTTCTGTGGCTCTGGAGGTAATAAACGTAATAAAGTCTGAGAAAAGTTTTGGGTTTTTTTTTTTTTTTGTGGGGGGGGTTAGGGTTTAGATTTCAATTATTTGACAGATAAACTGGGGTTGGACACTTTTGGGTTGCATTATGTAGACTCAAAGTCACGATATGTCAGCCTTTGCTTCTTTAGTTTTCATACTCCCCCAAGTCCCCCAGGTTTATGGAAGCACAAGATTGTGGAAAACTTTCGGTTGCATATTGGGTTACACTTAGTGTAAGTTTGATTTTAATATGATTTCAGAATAATTTCAGAGTAATCACTAGACGTTCTAAGTACATTTTCATATTCATAAATGCTCTGTTTCTCTTTTGCTGATTATTAGAAAACAATGGCACCAAAACCCTGTCTTCTAAATATGTCCTGCTCTAAACAGTGTTGTAAAATCGTTTGCATGAAATTATGCATTTTTTGTTTTTGATAAGTTTGAATTAAACGCAAGAAAAACAGCGTAGCTTAGCATGTGGAACTATTGTAAAGCTTAGCTATAAGAAAAGAAGAAACAACCAATAAAAAGTCACATCTCCTAAAACAGTAAGTCCAAAAAAATCAATGTCACAATGCTAAACTCTTTGACTGTTGAGTGGAAAGTAAGGCTACAGCAATAACCTACACTGCTCCAGTGACCTACAGAATCCAAGATGTTGCTGAAATAAAAAAATCGAATACAGCTGAGGTTCTTGAGGAGTACTCCCTTCAAGTTACATCTTGGGTTAATTAACTGTAACTTTAAACAGGACCTCCTAAGCTGGACCCGCTCTTCAGTGTCTCAGAGCGGCAGAAGTGTAATAACAGGGTGGGGGAGGGAAGAACAAAGGCAGTTAAAGCACTGAGACAACAATAAAGGTCATTAATTAGCACTACTTGTCAACCCCAACACTTACCTTGTGCCCTAAAAACCAATAAGTCTAGAAGGAGTAACAATGAATTCCATGCATTATTTTGACCCTGTCAAGTTTGTTTTCCATAGCAGTTCAGTGATGAGTGAAGCCATGATAAAATCAGGAATTTAAAAGCAAGTATGCTGGTTTCTACATGAAGACCCCACCATAGTATAGATAAGCAGTGTAGAGAAACACAGTCTCTAAAAAAAAAAAACACAAAAAAAACCAGTGTTACCACCTTTGCTTTATGTATCACAAATCCAACTTTCAAGTTTATTTCATTGGAGTAGTTGAGAATATACTGATGAAACTGTCTTGGAAACTAAAGGGAAAAGCTTCCTGTGTTTCGGTACTGACATAATCTTTAAGTAATGAGGGGCAACTTGGTTTTTCGTGTCCGAGAGCTCCAGCTGGGCTCCAGTTTCAGGCTTTAGGACCTGGAGGGGATTCCTCTCCCACTGCCACTAGATGATATGGGCGGGACCAGCCTTGAAATAAGATTCCAGGGCAGAGATTTTCATGCCCTGAAAACCAGGCACGTTAGCTTCTGCAACTGTGTCATAAAATTCTGTTCTCAGCCATCAGATACATCAACTTCATATAGAGCAGATCAGTGCTGGGGGATCTATTTTTTAAGAAGCTTGAGGACAACCTGCTGAATTACTGAAAGAACCTAATAAGGTAAGATAAAAGTACTGGGAGTTGGGAGGAGGGACTGTATCCTGAGCAATGTTCAACTGCTGGGAAATGCCCAGGCATGTGAAAAGAGGTCGCAAAGTCAGATCTATGATATGCTGTAAAAGATCCCTTTGTATATTGAAGCAGTGTGGCTCGCCCAAGTTGTTGGAGAGGTGTGAAAAAAAGACAAAAGTAGCAGAAAATGAAAAAGAATGTAGCACAAAATCAGAAATGAATGAGACCTCAAACATTCAATTAAACTTCAGTTCCATTAAATTCAATTCTAAATACTTAATTTGTGCCTCGAGGGGCAGGTTAAAGCATGCCAGCTTGCAAACAACAGGACATAGAGAATTCACTTCCTCACATAAAAACACAAAAAACCTAAAAATGTAGGGAGGTGGCTGCAACTTTTGACCTGATTTGATCTGTGACAAAGGACATTCACGTTTCCTTTGTCTGCATACTACACTGCCGATTACCTTGTACATTAAAACTGTACAAAATAATTTGTTATCCTTCATTCATACATAAGTTTCGTGTCCCATGAGATGAAGCATTTGTATGTAACAGACTCACGCCGATAAAGGGCATCATTTCTGCAGGGAGAAGGATGAAAGGTTCCGAAGAACATGAATAAAAATACCAAACACCAAATTTACCATGTTAGTCACTGGGTCATTTAAAGGCAACAGAGCATGGTTTCAAAATGTCAAATGCAGTATCACTTTTCAGATGCTAGTTTTATCACATTATCATCTTTTAATAAATGTATTCATCCCCATTCATTGTGTTCTAAAGTTGCTAGCAACAACACAGAAAAGAGCACTGTTCAAAAATACCATTAAAGACACTATGTTAAGAGTAGTGTAGACCAAAAAAATCCACAGCATGCACACTGAAGTCAGATCTCTCTCCGCTGAAGCTGCTAGAAAAGAGATTCTTGATGATCCCTCTATTTTAAGTAGAGCATTCCTTGATGCATTTTTATTAAGAGGCTGTTGCTCAGCCAGCCAGATTATTTATCAGTAACCAAACAGTTTTTTTTGTATACAACCAACTATAACT